>NC_143087.1:4154621-4457651 GCF_061535455.1 Colias philodice
TTTATACAATTTTTAAGTGATTTTTATTACTTTTAAATCATTATGATCTTCTAAATCTTTATAATCATGAAATCGTATCTATATCTCATTAGAAAAAAGAAGATTTAAACACTACTTTATCCCTGAAACAAGGATCGTGTTTTGCAATAACGCCGATAGCTGCTATATCAAAAGAAAGGTTACAGAAAAAAATAGCGTAAACTTTACATTTTTATTAATATTGTAATTCAAATCTGTTTGATAATAATAATGTCGCATTGCGGGGAAGGAATAATGTATCCTCAGGGCGCGTCATTTTGGGTGCGTCCTAGCGATATGTATTTCGACCTGACCGAGTTGTCGTGGCCTACACGAGACCTTTGATTACTCCGCCAAATTGCACGACCCCTTATGATTGCGTGATCGCAAACCGTGGCGGCCGCGGCGTTTGTTGACTCGATGGTTGTAGCGAACTGCGAAGTTTGTACGCACACTTGTTCATAAAGCTTCAGAGTCCAGAGACATAATTGATTATAGTGAAATATTATAGAATTTTTCCGTGGCTCGCGATTGTAGAGTCCCAGATCTAGAGATCTTAGATCACAATTCACAGTAAATTTTCCAGAATGTTGAAGCGTACTTCTTCGTATCTAATAGTTAGGTACTGCAACGGCTAGAGCTGTATATACTAAGTATGATTTGGGACTCGTTTACTTAACTAATGGACCACGCCTGTCTGCACCTTGTCCTTAATTAAATGTCTGGCCATCCATTTCGAAGACTACAAGTTTAAACAATAAACTTCACTACACTACACATAAATCTATTGGATACAAAACATTTTCAAGCAGATAGTCCTGAAAGTAGATTAATATAGACTGTATTGTGTTAATATTATACGATAAATACTGAATAACGTTAGTGCAGGTCCACACTGCGAGCCTAGCGCGGTTGCGACGGCGGGCGCGAAATATCAAACGTATGAAACGCGCCTTTGCGTCCACATTGAAATGACTATGGCGGAAGCCTAGTGCGACGGTAATGAGCGAGCCAGCGCGCGTAGTTTTCAAACTCTCCTATACGCGCGTTCTGGCCACACTACGGGCCTAGTCAGCAAGCGACCCAATGCGCGGACGGCGGGGGTATCAAACCAGTTCGGTCTTGTCGCTCGACTTCTTATATTATATCCTTTATTGTTTTTCGTAAAATAGCGGTAAATACTTAATTGTTGAAGTGAAACTTCTTTATTTATAAGTGCGATTCAATCTAAAACACTTATATACACCACAGTAATTTTGTAGGGTATAATCTCAATTCTTCATATAAGATTCACCCGTTATTCCACTGTTTTATTTATTTCGTGTACAACTTCTATAATGATCTCATCTCAAAATCGGACTGTCCAGTAAAAATAGCAAATCGTCCAAAGTTTGCAACACCCGAAAAACGTCGAACCGCTACTTGAGCTCGCGCGTCGGTGTGGCCACCGCGAGCGCCCGCTCGTCGCGCCCGCCTAGGCCGCCGCCACCGCGCATTCAGTGTGGACGCACACTTAGTGTTTATGACATTTATTTTGCCATGTTTGTACACAGATTGATTCCTTAAATTGAATTATCTTTTTTATCTGATGCTAGGTAAGGTCACTTGTGATGTACAATTACATTGTCTGAATTGTCCATTTAATTAACCCTCGTTACGTTTGGTGTTAATATGGAATCTACTGGCATTATAAAATAAAATTGAAGTTTTAAAATGGATGTGTTTATAATCTGATCAAACCAGGAGAAACAAACTGACACAGATGTTATTTTAATGTATGAGTTATTGACCGCAACGTTTACACATTTGAATTCTCATTTCGCCTCTACAGCATTATAGCACCATATCACATTTTCTTTTAAGATATTTTAGCTTTTCATGCCAAATTGGAAAAGATAAGCCGATCTCATTTCCAGGCTTTCGGTGGGTAATGCAATTTATTTTGGAAATTACTAAATCGTAGATTATATTCTCTAGCTTTGTCTAGCTGCAGCGTCATGCCCATGTGACAAGATATTGTAAACACACCTTTACATTACTTTCATAATATAAAACAAGTTGCAAACACGACACCCGCACCGGGAGCTAAATAAAATTAATTAAACTCCTGGACCTTTCTATGTAATGACAGCAATGGTGTCAACTGTCACGCAATCTTCATTTGCTTCAATGACGACTATTACCATAAGTTCTAAAAAATCTCTAGGTCCCCACCCTGTTATATCTACATTACTGACCATAATATGATAATTTGTATCATAAATGTTAATCAATTTGAATTAACTTTTAAAAGTTATCAATGGAATAATGGAAAGAGAGTCGAGAACTCTTCAATGCATGTGTTACAACTGTTACAAGGTTGTAATTAGAAACGACTGCGTCGATTAACATTTCGTTTTCTAGGTGGATACTGCTTAGGTACAATTCAACTTATTTCAATGAATGTTATTTGTTTAAAAATAAGATAATTGATGGTGATCCTTTATTCCAAACTCAAACATTTATTTATTCTGACTTTTTCAAGAAGCACTTTTAAAAACGTTATAACATATTTTGCCATTTACCTTCGATTCTAAAAGCAGTTTCTATCGAGAAGAACCGGCACGAAACTCCGTAGTTGATCTTCCTTTAAAATCATCCCAATATACTCTTAAAAAAATTGCTACTAGCTCTACCTCTATACTCTTATTGTGTCCGATTTTAATTTTCCTTATATATAAGAATTCTTTATCGGACAATCTAAATTAGAAAGTTCGTTAAGAATAGAATGGTGCGGGAATTAAAGAGAATCGTGTCCAAACATTTTACGAGTGCAATCTCGGGTTCACGATAAATAGGTTTATAGATCTATGTTGGGAAACAGGTGACATATTCAATCTTCCTATGTTTACGTGCTTAAAGTGCGTCACACACGGTGAAGATACTATAATATTTTATCTTAAGATACTGTAATATTTTATATCACAGTATCTTAAGGTATCCGGTATCAGCGTTCTGACCATCATTTTTCTTATTGTCATTGCGTACTAAGACCCCTGTAGAACCGCCATCCTGTTACAAATGACCCGAAATTTTGTGGGTGTCGTACTGAAGTTACAGTAGGTACATTTTACGGTTTTGAGCAAAGCAGTACCTTATAGGTATTAAATAATTAGGTACTTGATATTTAATATCAGTTTTCTTTTAATTTTTTTTATTAATAATTTATTTTTTATTGGGTATGATTTTAAATTATTACAGTAAAAGAAATAGTCAAAGCTGAATTGCTATATTATGAAGCTACATTATGAAGTTTATTTCCAAGAAACATTACTGTTATTACTTTTTGAACAGCAGTTTAAATGACGTGTTATTGTATATTAAGCAAATCAAAACTCAATATTTATGAAACGGACAAAACGTTTGGCATTCCATGTAAAAGCAAATATACTACATTACCTAACTGTATAGAAACGCACCGATTTTGGACATCTACGTATTGGGCCGGCTTGCCTTATCGTTTCTGATTCACAAGGTCACACAGCAGTTCAACTGGTTAACTGACGTTATGATCTCATCACACTATCGAACTTGTTCTGAGTATAATTATTATAATTAGCACTGCCATATTACGTATGTATTCTAAGGTCTGCTTTTAGCCTTAATAGCATCATTTGGACCACAGACCACTAGGCATGTATGCTAAACCTTTTTCAATTAAATATATTTATGAATATTAAATATATTAATTAATACAAACGTTTATATTTCTGTTGCTTTTTAAAGGAAGGATTAAAAATACCGTAAGGTTTATATCCTTAATACTCCTTATAAATGCTTTCTAAGGAATTGGAATGTATCAGTTTCCAAAACAATCTACAGATTGCTATAAACATCTCTTTTTAGGTTTGCGCTCAGTAAGGTGACGAAATGAGTAGGTACGATTATTATTGATTGAGTAACGTACACGTTTTCGTATTTTCCCAGTTTTTAAATTCAAGTTGCAGATCGTAATTCTTGTACTGTTTATTTTCGTAACGTCGATAGTTTTAAAAGTAAACACTCTAGTTTTTTTACGCTCTAATTAGATTTGTTGAAGTACATACTGTATATTTAATTTAAGACGATACACAAAAAAAAATCCACTGCTTGGCGGGCGGAGTCTAATAGCTCGCTATCGCGAACGCGGGTGTGCGCGAAGTCATTCTTGCAAACTCGCCGCGCTGCCGCTGGCCGACTCGGGACAAACATGTATGGAGTCGTCATACAGTTATAATATTGTTATACTGTATTTATTTAATTGTTGATTTATTGGTTTTATTTTCTTGCTTATAAACAAATAATCTTCTTTTTAACAACTACTTAGACATTATTAATAATTATTATTATTTCGTAATGTTAACTTTATTACAAAATAATACAGGTTATAAATAATCTTTAAAATAACAAAAAATATTGTTACTCTGAAAAAATGAAATGGTACTCAATAACGCGGACTACTGAATTGATTTAGATAGAATTTGATGCTGACGTAGATATTACATCATGCCTAGAAATGAAAGGTACTATTTCTGAAAGAAGTTATAAACCCTAATTCTTCTCAGTCAAAGTCAAGAGTGGAAGATATCACTAATACAGTAAAACTGATGCGAAATGGATGTTAATTTGTATATTTTTTTGTTAGTTGTTACTTAATCACGTCAAGACTACATTACCAATTTTGATAAAATATAGCTAATTGCCTGGATTTACACATAGGATACTTTTTATCCGAACTGAACACTTCTGTGGGATAAAACAGGATTCACGATATAACCTAATTCCACGCGGGCAAAGCCGCGGTCGGAATGATATTTTTTTAAATAAAAAAATTGTTTTAAAAAAAACACAAAATATATTGACGCATGTATTTATTTTTTGCACTCTATTATAATTGTAATTATTCATTACAAATAATCAAAATAAAATAGCCAGAACAAAGTTAGGCCCTGGTAGGGTAGGTAGGCAGGTACAGCAATGTGAGACGAACACTGGCTTATTTATACCAAAAATAATGTATTATAAACATTAAATTAAGTTTACAACAAAAATACATAATATTAGCTAATGTGAAAACGAATCAACCAATCATCCCACAACAATGAAATGTGCACACAAATATTCATCCAAATCGGTTCATGTGATTAGGAGGAGTGACTGCAGCGCCATCTTCCGGGCCCAATTGTGTTTCCAGATCACCCAGGAACTCAATTTAATATACTTACACAAAATTTTTCGAAATGAAAACTCACATTACTATGTAAATATGAATATAAACCTGTTTTAGTACTAAGCAATTTCCCGCACAGGTGTAGTAAGTATAAATGAAATAAATATCAACATCAAATTCTTTATACAACATACTTATCTACCACCTACTAAGAAATGTAATTCTTGAAATTTTTTCGTATTTTTTTAAATATAATACTACTCCAATGAGCTCCTGTTCCATATTACATCCACCATACTTCCACTAAGTTCACCATGATTTTTTATTTCTTTGCACTTTGTTGCTTTTTGCTAAAAATGGAATCATGCGATAAAACCAGTAGAGCGTTGATAACATACATTTTTGACTGAATAAAGGTACTTACGAAGGAGTGGGTTCACATTGTGAACAATCAGTGGGTTTATTTTCCTTCTGGATTCCGGATTTCTGAAAAGATTATTTATGCTATAAATGAAAAAATCTTACACATTCGTTATGTACTTAAAACAGGGGTACATATCAAATATCGTCTATAATACAATTATCATCAAATTTAAAATAAAACCAACTTACTTCATTAATTTGTTCCAATTGTAAGCATTCTTTTTCCTCCAACCTTTATGTTTCTTCTTTTTATTTTCTTTATTGTCCCCATTTGTCTCATTTTGTCTTATCGTGTTGTCACCCTTTTTTACGATTGCGCAAGCGACACAAGTTCCCCGTGTGACGGCCGTAGCGGGAATGACTCGTGCAGCGATCGGGGTAGGAAGGTACAGGGCGGCTCTCGCTATATTGGCTGGTCGCGCGCTAATTTCAAGTATTTCTTGTTTATTTCAAAACCATCGCATATTTCAAAATTCTAACACGGTAGACGTATAGGTTGTATATTTTATAGTTAATATCCAAAAAGTCGTAACTTTACGTTTGTTATTTTGAAGATGCCAGAGATTAAAAAAAAATAACAATGAGAACTTTGTATTTTTTTTCTATCGAGAAAATATCATGGAATCATGTTTCTAAAACGGTAGACGTATTGTGTTACTATTGAACTTTCTTGTCAAGAATTTTCATCACGACAACTTTAATAATATAAAAATTACGAAGGTTTGAAAAGGGCCGTAAATGTTAGAAAAATTAATTCATCACCTTAAGTTACAGCTACAAGCCACACGTGGTAATCTAAATTGTCTTATTGTATTGGAATGATTAACAGTTAATATAATATTATTTAGGCATGAATCTATACAATCACCAGCGGAAATTGAGTGGGATAAACAATTGATAATAGAGTGCAGTTTTACATTAACAACAATATTGTATTTATCTACTTATTACAAATTGTGGATCACCCTTGGTTTCAAAATTTGTCCATGAACTTGGATTAACTGCTCAAAATTCGTACATCATAGAGTTCAATAAGTTTTGTATCACTTCTTGTGTCGCTACTAAAGAGTAAAGACCTATAAGTTATCAATTCATAGTGCTAGACTGAAATAATCCACATTTCATTTCATACGATGACAAATTAAGATGGGAACAACATATAAATAGCACAGTAAAAAGAATCAGAAGACTTATATTCGTGTTCAAAAATCTTCGGTCTATTGCCAACACTACTCTGCTCATCCAGGTATACAATGCTCTTTGCCACTGTATACTAACTTATTGTATATCTGTCTGGGGAGGAGCCTGCAAAACTCTAATGCTGCCTGTAGAAAGGGCGCAAAGGGCTGTCCTTAAGGTTATGTTCTACCTTAATTATAAACATCCTACAACTGATATATACAACAAATCAAATGTTCTTAGTGTTCGAAAATCTTATATTTACCAGTGCATCCGCAGAAAACATCGCATGATAGATCTTTCTAATACAGAGGTAAAAAGACTTAATCGGCTACCTATCCCCTCAACCTCATCCAAATTCGCTCAACATCAATATGAATTCTTAGCAACAAAATTGTATAATTTGTTAAATAGTAAATACAACGTTAGGGTTTTAAATCATAATAAAATTAAACGAGTTGTGAAAGATTGGCTAAAAGATATGGATTACGAAGAAACAGAAAAATTAATGATAGTAAATCACTAGGACGTATTCAACCACCCACCCACATGTCATACGTACTAACTTACTCACATGCTCTACACAAACACACACATGCACACACACAAACACATACACACATGCAAACACACACACACACACACACACACACACACTATATATATATATTTATTATATGCGAACAGATACGTGCACACAATATTTATAATGGGAATGACTTCTTAAAATTGAAATATTAACTTCAGTTTTTCCTTTTTTTTTTTGTATAGATATAGTTATATTTTTTTTTTCTCCTTTTATCTATTTTTACTGTATAAACATAAAACTGTGAGTTTGCAGAAACATATAAATATAATATAGATATAAAGACTGGGAAGAAACTGGCCTTCGAAACACAGTTTACCACTAGTTCGAAGGTCAGGGTCTGAACATAATGCTGTACCTGTTTCTTGAAAATAAATTTTTATTTTATTTTATTTTTATTTTATAGCACTTATAGAAGGCACTAAGTAGGCACTCAGTTAATTATTTCTCACTATATAAAATTCCAAGCAAATAGGTACCGGTCAAATGTGGCTACTTGACCACATTTTTTTACTTTTTCTTAGCTAACTTATTTATGTTAAACTTTTATTAACATTTTATGATTTGTTCATGTCATGAATGATTTCATCATTCACTTTTACTAGGTATTTCTTTAAAATATATTGAATCTGACATTATTTACAAATAAACGTAATACAGGTCAAGTTGACACTGATGTGGTATCTTGACCTTGCACATCAGTTTTCATAGGTAGATGCTTAACATTCTTGTTTTAGGCTAAGTTGCTATTACTTTTTAAGTCTTCGACTTTTTAAATATTGCAGCCCGAAGCTTTACAATAAACTGTTAGGCTCTGGCTACCTGGTCAAGTTGCCACGGGATTTGTTATGATTTCATACAAAGCATTACATGTCGGATAGGGTTGTCACAAATAAGACACCAATTTTAATGAACTATTTATTTATTAAACTAAATTTAATACATATGTATATGTATATTACTTAATACTTATAGGTATTTATTAATAGGTAAGGAAACATTTATTTTTCATTAGAAATATGTATGTTAAATCGTTGTCATCAAAGAGAGTATAAGTATCTGGATTGTCCGAAATTTGCAGCAAATTTATTGATTTTACTATGCAAAACTCGAAACAGATAAAAAAAAGGAAAAAATGCAGTCACGTTATTTTTTGTGTCAACCCTAGGCGTCGGTCAAGTTGCCACGCAGCGGTCAATGGCAACTTGACCTAACCTGAGGCATCAATGCCCAAGCAAATATTTCGACAGATGAGCCTAAAATTGGATAGTTCCCACTGTAAAATCAATCTCTAGGGTTTATTACACAACATATCAAAACTGTACTCACCTGAGATGTGCAGTTTAAGCTCTACAAACATAATAATACTGACACCGGCAAAAGATCCTTAGTCACAGTCACACTTCGATACGTTATATTGCGAGAACCAACAGCGTTACCGCTTTAAAATTAAAATATGTTGCCAATTAATATTTTAAAAACCTACCAACATCGATACGTTAGGTCAATTTGCTTTCAATTCTACAAAATTTGATATTTTGTTGTTAAACGGAAGGTGTGGTCAAGTTGCCAAGTAAAGGTCAAGTAGCCACATTTGACGGTACCTACATTGTCTTTTTTGCTTCCATGTGTAATGATTTTTAGCAGTTACCATTGTTTGTAAAGGCTCCTTTATATTTATAAAACGCCTAACCTTGACACGTCAGTCGTTACTAACTAAAAACAGTACACTAGAAATATTTCCCAAAACTATAATAGCTAAAACTGGCTAGCCACTTGATGACTTGAGACAGGAAACATGATGAGATAATCTTTTGTGAATATCCAAATATGTAGCTCTTATTAATAGCGCCAGGTCATTGATCTATTTACGAATGCTACAATGTTGCACAACTCTGCTCTATGTTGATTTTTTTAATAAAATAACTTTACCGCGCTCACAATAATCCCTTTTGCGGTAGGTACCTAGAGCCGATTGTTAAACCGAATGTTGTTTGCTTCACAAGTTATTATTTTCTTTGCCTACCCTATTTTTTGGATTTTGGGTAAGTAAATAACAAAAAGTTTATAAAAGCGATGTGCGTAAGCCATAAATTAGTGCACCATTTACAAAATCTGGTTTGAGCAGAGCTGAGTAAATTTTTCTATTTAAACAACTACAAATGTAAACTTGGCCTATATTCGTTTTGATTCTGACTCAGTGAACTCTAATTCGTGTCTGTAAGCCTATTACTGCTCCAAAATATACTACGTGGTGTTTTAAAATGCTGAATCTATTTTAAGTCTTATACTCAAACAATGCTAGAGCAAGAGAGCAAAAGCAATTCTTACTGAAGTAAAAATACATAATTCTTTGAGGATGTTTGTAGGCCATAACTTAGTGTACCTTCACAGAATTACCATGGCTTGATTCACGATTTGACTTTATACCTATAACTGCCGAATAAACTTCAGTGAGTAAGCGCTAACTACCATTTGTGTTCA
Organism: Colias philodice; assembly: GCF_061535455.1. Classification (NCBI taxonomy): domain Eukaryota; kingdom Metazoa; phylum Arthropoda; class Insecta; order Lepidoptera; family Pieridae; genus Colias; species Colias philodice. Next base: position 4,164,500 of record NC_143087.1, read on the forward strand.
GTCAATGGAACTTCTCACAACAATAATTTTCATTAGATATGAATTATAAAAAGATATATATGTACCTAAATGTAGATAATCATCAACATAATGTATTTGAATGATGTCTTATGTTGTGTTATTATGCATATAGTTACAAGTTATAATAATGCTATAATGTTAGTTATTATGAAAAATGAAGGGCTGGGTAATAGACGTCACAAGGCACAGGGGAATAATTTAACCGCATAATTCAAGGCCATATCCATAGCAGTTATGAGGATAAGTAAACGTTATATAATTTTAACGTAAAATATTGATATAAATCTGTAAAGAATCTAAAATGTCTCCCTATCTATCTAACTGGTCTGATAGGATTTTAATTGCTACTGGCTTAACAATAAGCCGATGATTGAAAAGCTTTTGAGTTAAATAAATTTTAAAAACAGTAAAAAGTAATGAAACTTTTTTTTAAATATACTTAACTGTTGAAAAAGATCATCTATGAACAGCTAACGGAACACGTTATTCTGTTGTGGGTGTGCATTGAATAGTAAAGCCGCAAATATTTATTTATAGATGCCACAATATCAATTACACAATGATAAGTAGCAGTATTGTCTTTCTTATTACCTACTCTGTTTACTCATTCAGTTAGAGCGATTAGCATAAACGTAAAATAAGTAGGTAATACTTCTGCAAATAAAGTTCTTTATTTATCAATTGATTAATAAATGTCGACATGAAAAATTTCTTACCGTTTCATGTTTTTTTCTTTTCGTTTGGAATAAAAGTTAAGTGCATAATAACATCAAAGAGCATCGGAAATACCAGGTCAGTTAATTTAGTACTGAAAGGGAATAGCAATAAAAGGCAGGTCGGTTCCAGATAGTGGAAAAATGGGTCGAAGTATAAAACGCGATATACGCTTGCTACGGTGAAATGTTAGCATGGCATTTCATCGCCAGGAAAATGCGCTTCGCATTATCAGATACGTAAGTAGGCTCGCGAAACGAACGATAACACTAAAAATATTTTTTGTTTACCATAAATATATTATGGACTGAGATATCCGATAGTATATCCTACTATCTAATCCTTTAAATATTTGTGTTTGAATTAAAAACTTCTTTTCTTCTTTCAACTTATATTATTTATATTATAAAAGTTCAATGTATAGGTTTAAGCTTTTTGCAGTTTACAATACATACATCTAATCGCTCTTAGTTCTTACGCAATGTTACCCGAGTTCTGATTCCACCTTGTGTTATGGTTCCAACTAACAATACTGTCTACACCTAAATAAACTTCTAATAACAATTCAATATTCATATTACCTATACGCTGATACATTTGATTGAAATCAAAGGCTAAATTTTGATGCCTAAAGAATACCGATGAGTTTTGAATATTTCAATTGTTATAATATGGTCTCAAGGATATTATAATATTACGTCACTCCTAGAGTATTAAGTTTAGGGTCTGGAAAGTGACGTAATCCCTAAAAACAAATACATATAGGTAAATGAATTACCGTGCAAATTGAATGCAACGCACATACCGATAACACATATTGATTTCATTGATAAGATTACTTGAACAAGCATCTGTTTTTTTGCAGGTATAGCACTACGACCGTTTGGCCTCTCCCTTATATACCTCCTTCTCTACTTAATAGCACCGTTCCCTCAAGTTCCTGACTCCAAAACGTTTAAAGGCAAGTATTTACGGCAACATATTCAGAACATTACAAAAATGTAATCTATTCAAATTGGCGTGAATCATGTTTATACATTTGTATGATTCACGACAAACTTTTATGGTTTACTCATGAAGAGTAGGTCTTAAAATAATTATCGACAAAATAGTAAATTAGGTACTAAATTATATTATTTAAAGTATCATAGTCTCTAATGAAACTGTGAATAAACTATGTAGGTCTATATTTGATGCCTGCCGAATAAGCAATTATTCGTAGGTGGAAAGGGCAATATTTACAGCTAATTGTTATCAAACATAAAATTTGTCGGGTCGTCGTCACAATTTGCTTTAAGAGATTACGTAAGCGTAGCATTCCTCAGTGGATATATGCATATAAACATGTGTTCTACTTTTTAGTGATAGCCGTATAATCTAAACAATAAATAATATGAATTTAAATAAAATTTTCAGGATGGCGAGGAAAATATCTTCTCTTGAATATCATCGTGTCTATTCTTCTATTATTAACGCATGCAGCATGGCACAGCGTGCTTGCAGCCTTCGGGAGCTATGGTTCAATTCTCGAAAAATATCCAATCATCAAAGAGATTGGACTTAATCTTGGCCTAGTCTCCTACAATGGTATAGATCCACTCATGGCAATTCACTATTTGGCCCCAGAGGTAAATTTGATACAAACATTATATTTTCTGATAATAATATAGATGAAGGTCAGTCACCACATGTGTTTGTTTATGGAAGCAATATAACCATGAATCAAATGTTTCGTATCGACTATAAATTAGAATTACTCACAGAATTTCATAAACCAACCAGTCTATTGTTTAGATTATTCTTTCAGAAATTTATGATTATTATATTTTTTTACTATAATATCAGTAGTAAACGTTAACAGTAATAAAATGTTAGCGTATTTGTTACACGTAATATTTCTTTCCAGTTAGTAATGACAGGCGTGTCCCTTGCTGTGTATATAATGGTCCGGAAACTCCTCGTCGGCTCACCTACTGAGGAAGTTGAGAGGAAAGACTCTAAACATCAGAATTTTCCTTTACTAACTAGTGCTGGTGGGTACACCATAATTTTCATGATTTTGGCACAGTTACAATTTTATAAAAATTGAAAATATTCATTTAATGTTTAAGTTTTTTCACTGATTTTATTGCCTCATCAAACAGTTAATATAACCTCTTTGAATGCCAAGTATATTGGATAATTTTTGGGATAAAAAACTATCTCCAACGAACAACGTAGGTAAATATTTCTCCTTTCACAGGCAAATACGCAGCGTTATTCCTCATAATGTTCTCCGGTATAATGCGGCCTAGTATCACTTCGGGGATATATTTCCTCGTGTTCATGGGGGCAGCTACAGCTTGGGCTCTAGGTCGGCCATTAGAGCGCGGCTTTGCGGTTATAAGTCGGTGTGTGATGGCCATCATGGGGGTCCATATAGCTGTTCTGCTGGTGTACCAGTGCTCTTGGCTCATCGAGATATATCCACCTGATATGGACATGGCTAGGTGAGTTGTAGAGCAGAGCGTCAATATATCTTTATTTGTCTTGTGATAATATTGTTTACACTAAAAAAGTCGACAACTATTGTCTATCTATTATTATTTATACCTTATTTTCAGATACTTCGGTTTAACCAAACTAGTTATAATAAATAGTACAAATTCATCGACAAGTTTTACATACGAAGTCACGGAAGATCACATGTGGGCGACGCTGGCGAGCCCTCTAGTCATTCTGTTCGCATATTTCTTTCTGGCTATTGAATCGAGAGAACTCTTCAAGCCCAAGGTATGTAAACGCCAAACTATTAAACTTTCTATTGCATTTTGATACGAATGATAAACTTTTCAATTAACGTTAACTGACTAATAGTTCTGCGCTTTAATAGAATTTGGAACGGACGTCGCAATTAACACTGTTGCGTAGATTTGGCAAGTTTTGTTATGTAGTTTGTACACACTCATACCTTTATAAGTACGGGCTTAGGTGCTACTATTGCGGTGCATTTATAAGCTACAGTTCATAACACTAGCAATTTATGATGGGCATTAAAGCCACGCTAGGGTTGTACACGTAATGAAATTTATTAATGCTGATGGGGCGGTATAGGCGAAGAAAAAGAGTGCTTTAACTGGTGTAGAAGCGGGAAAAGTGAATGGATCGCTTTTGCGCGGTGTTTCGTTCCACCGCGCCAGCCGGTACGCGCCGAGAGACAAATGGAGAAACGCAACGAAAAAAGTTCGAGTAAGCACGCCCCTGGATGTACGCACAAATGTCAAATTTTCATCTATGCACTTTTTATAGTATTTTGGTTAGCACATGGTTGTATAAATACTATATGGCATAATAATTGGATTTTAATAAAATTAACGGATTCCGTACTAAAACGATGATAAAGAACCTTTTGTCCTTTAATTATTATATTTTCCCAACAATTATCGATGCCCATATTTAGGTGTCTTACTGGAAATTTTTAAGTTTGCAAGGGTGTAAATTTGATCAAGAAATAACTTTATAATAGCTATGAGGAGTGAAATAATAATAACCAATATTAATATTGATGTTCAAATCAATTTTGTACGGATTCCTCGGTTTATAAGATATTTTCTCTTTTGAAATTATGTATTGTTACTTATGTAGTTGTCTTAGGGCTTTGTAGGAATACATATGTAGTAATAATGTAAATAAGGCACTCGTAGTAGCACACTGATTGGGTAATTAGATAACATGAAGTTGGCACTAAAGCAAGGCATGTCCGCTTCTACTAACATTGTAAAATAACATTTTGTTTCTTTTACGTATCTTGTTTTTTTTTTAATTTTATTTTTGCAGCCTGTTTTTCATTCTTTTGTAGGTTGCATATTCGTACATAAATTCCCAAGCACTGCGCGGTGACACCGGTGAGACTACTCCCGTGGGTATTAATTTTTTTTCTTTTAATCAATCATGATATCATTCTGTGTGTCTGGGAACCATATCTGGATCATGACCATGTGTTTCTGCTTGCATTGCTTTGTGTCCACCAGTATGCTAGAGCACTTGTAGTTGATTAGTGTTGCTTTTAATCATTAATATTAATTTGTACTTTTCAAAATTTTGAATGTATTTGTTGTGTTTGTGTGTGTTTTATGTTTGGACGTAGTTAAGGTACTGTTGAAATAATTTAATCCTGATATATAAAATTTATAAAACATCTTTTTATGTGGTTAAGAATAAAGTTATGCTATTAGTAGTTGCACTGCTCAAAATGCTTATGAAAACTCATTCGAATGGGTTGTAAATTAATTATCTTATTTCGCATTTCGATTCCTAGCGAAGACCAAAACGGTTTCAAAGTCACAAAGCACAGAAAGTTGTTCTATTATTAAATCTATTATCAAAAGATAGAAAATAATATTTATTTACTCATGATGAACTTCCAATGGTAAAAGACGATATAAAATAAAATTCGAGCACAAGTATTACATGGAAAAACACATCAACATTAATAAAATTGTCTAAGCATATATTAATCTATATTATATTATGTATAGTTAATCAGCACAATTAGTCCAAGCAAGCGATGGTCCAGCGTAAGATCGGGTTCTGTGTCTCGACCATTGCATCAAGATTCTACTGGATCCGTAGTAGTACCAGATGAAGGTATGTTGATTGAATTTAAGGGGTAAACAAATTCAATATTTATCGCAATTGATATAGAGTTCATTTTGAGATTCTTAGCTGACTTCAGACCATGTTAAACAAAATATTGTTTATGATTAATGTCAAAAAAGGCTGCATACAAAATTATGAGAACAACGAGTCATATTAGGATTTAATTAGAAGATCAAGAAGGTTATATGGGGTCATCTCACAAAATACAATTGGTAATTTGAAACATCGAATGACGTAATTATTAACCATTCGAATAGTGATTCACTTTTGCCAACGACTTTTGCATTAAAAAATCACGTACATTTGATATGATAAACAGGTTATTGTTCGCTGCATGTGAAACTCACATTTTTATCTTAATAAATGCATCTTTTGTTTCAGAATCTGTTATGGAAGTTGAAGAACCAACTTTGTTGGATGATATAATATCTGCTATCATTGACTTTTTCCAAGTGCTTGTTAGGTAATAAAAAAACAAAAATAAATGATACTGGGTTATGGAAAAATAGTGGAATGGAATGGAAAATTACATTTTTTTACATTTTCCAGGTCATCCTACATAGCAACAACGATAACAATGATGGCTTGGAGCATAATGTTCCACTCTTGGTTGACCTTCGTGTTCCTAATGTGGGCAAATATTGTGTGGCTCTGTCAGGACCAACGATCTTTTATGCTTAAGACGAGTCCTATATTGGTCCTATACGCCATGTTACTGCTATTAGCTCAGTATATTTATGGAATGAATCTTTACGAATATGAACTGCCTTCTAATATTACGGTGGGTTATTTTTATTTTCACTTTGTAACTTGTTTAGTCGTAGTAGTTAATTAGTTACTGATTAAGCTTATAAATTGACTAGCTTTCCGCCTGCGGCTTCGCCCGCGTTTTAAAAAAAAAACCCGCATAGTTCCCGTTCCCGTGGGATTTCCGGGATAAAACCTAGCCTATGTCACTCAGAAATGATGTAGCTTTCCAACAGTGAAAGAATTTTTCAAATCTGCCAAGTAGTTTCGGAGCCTATTCAATTCATACAAACAAACAAACAAACAAAAAATCAAACCTTTCCTCTTTATAATATTTGTATAGATTTACCTGGCTTATAACAAGTTTTGTTAGCAGCAGTTACTGCCTGAGCCAAGCTACATATTTTTTTATCAAGTGCTTATACTACAATCGAGGTACCCCCACAGGAGGTGAATCTTCGGCAAATAGGCCTGGGCCGCGTGGACGGCGAGCCGTGCGTGCCGCTGCTCATCAAGTCACTGTTCACGTGCATGTTCTGGGTGACGTTGCGGCAACGCGTGCAGGAGATCCGGCAACGTCGCCAGTCCGCCGCCGTCACCGACATGGCGGCGCCGCTGCAGCTCACCGTCTCCACCGCGGCCAGTGGTGGGTACAGTCACGTGCACGTGCCGGCGACGGTGCGGCAACGCGTGCAGGAGATCCGGCATCGTCGCCAGTCCGCCGCCGTCACCGATGTGCTCGGATGCATTTATTTGCGAATTTATATAATTTAACCAGTATAATGTAATTGGTATACCAATAAGATAAACAAACTTCTCTATTCATATTAATAGAGTTCTGACCTCGAGAAGTTGCACGCAAACAATAATTAGGTCTATATGTTATTATTTCATAAGATGGATTGTTTTGTAATAACAAAGTCAGAGATAAAACTAAAAATATATTTTAAATGCTACAAAACAGGTCTGGCGCACGGTAATTATGTTTTATTGACATAAAATTACTAATTTTGTTAATATTTTATAAACTACATATTGCCAAATTAATTTTCTATTTATAATTATGATTTTGAAATATGAGCACAGAAGATTTACTATTCATGTTTATATTATGCACGATAATTCTAATTGAATTTTTTTAAAGAAAATCTCGTTGAATCCTATGCACCCCTTTCTCTAAATTTACCTCATATATTTTCTAAAACATCACTTTCTAATCGAAAAACTTTCTTATTTTCACTTTTTTAATAACTGACCTACGTTCTTATATTCTAAAACTCAAAAATAACATTTTTATATCATAACTAGCGGTCCGCCCCGGCTTCGCCCGTGGTACATATGAAAAATAGATGTTGGCCGATTCTCAGACTTACCCGATATGCGCAGAAAATTTAATGAGAATCGGTCCACCCGTTTCGGAGGAGTATGCAGACTAACATTGTGACACGAGAATTTTATATATAAGACTAGCGGCCCGCCCCGGCTTCGCCCGTGGTACATATGAAAAATAGATGTTGGCCGATTCTCAGACTTACCCGATATGCACAGAAAATTTCATGAGAATCGGTCCACCCGTTTCGGAGGAGTATGCAGACTAACATTGTGACACGAGAATTTTATATATACTTATTAAGACTAGCGGCCCGCCCCGGCTTCGCCCGTGGTACATATGAAAAATAGATGTTGGCCGATTCTCAGACTTACCCGATATGCACAGAAAATTTCATGAGAATCGGTCCACCCGTTTCGGAGGAGTATGCAGACTAACATTGTGACACGAGAATTTTATATATAAGATGTATTTTCTTATGTAAAATCGACGTTGGAGCCAAATATGAAAAATATTGACTAACGTCGATTATACGTTATAAAATTGTTTTTTTTTTTCCATTACAGCCTTGACAATATATTTTATTAATGTTTCAGTATTAGAAGCAGAACGTGAAGACGAGAACCGATCTCGACTCTTACGTGCACTAGGAGAGTGGTTACGGGCCATGTGCGCTCGATATTGGATCTACGTAGTGGTGATAATGCTATTCGTTATTGGTGTCACAGGGGATCGGATGACGATATTCCGCATCATTTATATGTTCCTGTTCCTTGGGTTTATACTTATGTTCCAAGTATGTGAAAAATTATAATCTAAAATATGTTACCTATATCTAAAAGATCACTTAATAAATTTACAATAAATCGCTTATAACTAAGCTATTTTATAAGCAAAAATGGCTAAGATATTGGAACTTTTGTTTTTGATGATCAAAGGTGGGATATAAATTTGAAAATATGAAATGTAGCCGCTATTGTCTATTTAATTTGTTTTTGTTATTCTTGATGAGGGGATTGACCATTAAAGTCATTAAAATCAACATGAAATTGCACATTAATTATTTATTGTGTTTTATTTCAGATAAGTTGGTACTGGTGGCGAAGACTGATGTATATATTTTGGATAACAGTGATTATATACTCTATGATAAATCTTATATTGATCTATGTATACCAGTTTGATAATTTCTCCAAAATGATTGAAACATATCTTATGATTAATGAGAGACTGTAAGTAGATCGTAGAAATTCATGATTTTTTTAATGTGTTTGAATAGATGCATTTTCAGAACACCTAAAAACTAACCAATTTACTTGAGTTATGTTACGACGAAGTACTACTTATATACCAATAAAAATTCTACGAACACTATACTATTTATTATGCCTCACTTTAAATTATTCTCTGTTTTCAGGCAGCACGATCTAGGTCTTGACACATATCATCCAGCTGATTTATTTGTGAAGCTTCTAACTCCAACGCTTTTCTTGATAATCACGATAATGCAAGTGCATTATTTCCACAAAGACTTCATGGAGTTATCGGACCCGAAAACAATGTAAATATAATAAAGCTTTATATACTGCATTTATTATAATACTTATTTGATTTGAATTTTCATTTAAACAAAATATTCATATCAAAAATATGCCTTTGTATCTCAGTAAAATAACGTAAACTAAGTAAAACTTATGGATCTATTGCTTTTTTTATGACAGATCAGATAGCATAGTTCGAGAAGCTGGATCCAATCGGCCTAGCCAAGTTCAATCTACAATGAAAGATGATGTAAGTAACATTTCTTTTCCGTTCTAATTAAATTAATTTTAAAATAATACAATATATAAAGAGGAAAATTTTGACACTAAAAAACACTTCTAATATAAAACTTAAATAACATTATTTCGACTGCAAAGTAATTGCAACAGGAGGATAAGGAAGCCTCTTGAAGGCCGTAGGAGTGTTGAAACATATCGCAAATGGTTGTATTGCTTTACATGTAAATTCATTAACTTATAACGCATGCCATGCATATTAATTATCTTTATGAAAAACAATAACTTATTTACAATCGCATCGGAAAAGGTATTCACCTTTCATATTTCACCAAAATCCAGTATACATAATTTAGCTCTGCAACAATATTTTTCTTTTAATTAAGCTACCAGCTCTTCCGGATGAAGAAGAGCGCGAGATTCAAGGAACTAATTCGCCAAGTGACACTGAAGTCGAACAATCTATGGCTACGTCTTCCATACATACTGCGGCTAGACGATCAATGCACAGGTAATGTGTAAACAACATTTAGAGTTCGTTTAAATAAAAATTTAAGAACATTTCAAGTGTACCTTGTATGTATGTGGTAAAGATTGAGTTTCGGAACTCTGTAACTGTTTAATGAGTACGGCATGATGGCAAAGTGCTAACAAGTAAAGCGAATACGATAAACAGCATTCTTGGACCGTTTACTTATTCTATTTCGATAATTTTCGCGTGACAAATTATAGTGATCAAGCATAGTAATAAATATGCCAGATAAATAATATAACTTTTATTTGAAAATGTTATAATCAAATATTTATATTACTGAACAATTTTCATAATTTTACAGTAAATTATTGTTTAATTTATATTCACAGGAAACCCTCCCGCAGCCGATCATACGCGCCAACAATAACGGAACGAGGTTCAATCAAGTTCCGTCCGTGGCTTGCAGCTAACTTCAATAAGATGAGAGCATTGCTGTTGCAGTGGACGGACAAGGCGTTTATATTCCTCGATATACATCTTATTAAGATCCTCTTTATTTCTCTGATGCTGCTGTGTGTGTTTAATGTGAGTTTGATTTTATGAAAAATATCTAAAACCTTTTTATTAGTAACGAAAATTTATTCAAATATCAGAAAATATCAAGTCATTTTCCCCACTATAAAAAGGTCATTGAGATTTTTTTAAAGATATAAATAATTTGATCACGAGGCGGGATTCGCATCTTTTTTGCCAACAGGGGCCGGATTCAAAATATTTGTGAAAACTTAAAGGCAATTCATCATTTTAAGCCCAAAAATTTCAAAAGCTATGTATGCAACTAAATTTACAAATATTTATTTTCAGGTTTGCGCGATGCACGTTCCAATAATGATTTTAATATCACCAGCGCTATTGCTAAATTCTAGAAAACAACGATTTTGCATTCTTATCATATCGACGCTAATAAGTGTGTATCTAATGGCCAAGATGGTTTACCAAATTGAGTACATCAAGCATTCCTTCTTTGATGTAAATTGTACCATGGTAAGAATAGTTTAAATTTTTTGATGCTTATTTTAAAATTTGTGTGGAACAATATCAAGTCATTTTAAATAAAAAATATTTTAATAGGAGGGTGATAACAGCACAATAAACACAACAACATACAATAATGCTGAATGGATTGGCTTCTACAAGGCGACGCGTGAAAAGCCTCTAGTGGTTCTGTTGAAGGGATACATCGCTTTGATTGCAATGTTCACTTTCTATTCTTTGGTTACGTATCGACAGCAAACACACAGGTATTTATATTTTCTCATTTTTATTTTTTTGTTAATACTTTTTAATTACCGTTTGTGATAATAGTTTTCGAATAACCATAACATTTCTTAGACAAGGTTTAAATCAATTCAATGTATGTAAAAAGGTATTTTCTCTTAATTCATAAACTATCGAATAGTTTTTCATCTGAATTTTAACATGTACTTAAACTGCGTCTTATTTTTGTACTGAATGCGTGTAATTTATGTAATTTTTTTTACAGGGATTTGGGAGTTCTACCGCATACTAAAGAGAAGCTGATGTTCCCGGAAGTAACTCGTAAGGACGCTGACAAGGATTTGATACATTATATCAAATATTTATTCAACTACGGCTTCTATAAATTTGGCGTCGAAGTAAGTTTGTTATTAAAAAGTTTCCTTGTAAACTATTTTTGCTAAACTTTATTATAAACAAACTTTTTGCTAAATTAAGTTTTCGTATTCTGCCACTAGAGGTGCTGATTTCTCTTTCTGGGCTACAAAATGTAATTCCTTAAGTAAAATAACATGGTTGTAAAGAATTCTAAGAAGACTTTTTAACGTGATAACGTTTTTAAAATCGTTTTAGTCGGGTAACATGTTCAGAAACTTGTGTCACACCAAAACCTCACGAGCGCGATCGCAGGTATAACGAGAGAGAGACGGACCGATCTCCCGTCTCATCTCGAGCGCTGCCACCAATAAGACGTTATCACGTAAACATCTCGATCGTAAACCTACTTTACAAACAACCATTTTTTTTTAATATTGCCTAATACAAACAATATCGTCAAAATTCCAATTGAATACTTTTAATGTAAATAATAACTTTTTTTTGTTACAGATAACATTAATATGTTTAATGGGTGTGATCGGTTCTCGTATGGACCTATATGCCGTAATATACTCCGGATGGTTGTTAGCTCTTGTATCACTACGAAGGAAACCGCTAGCTAATCTGTGGCCTGCGTTTACTGGGCTAATAACACTCCTTGTGCCCTTACAGTATATGATCGCTGTTGGTTTTATGCCGCAGTTCTGTATAGACTATCCTTGGAGAGGTGATGATCAGGTAAATGGCAAAGTAATATAGCTTCTATGACTTATGGGATATGGTTGAAAGTCTCTCAACAATCTGTGGTCATCCTTTCTGCATTTTTATCACTTCTGATTGCGTTCGAATGTAGGATTTATATTAGTTTAGCTAATCGATTTTCATTATATTAATCAGTTTATAATCTGTCAATGTTGATGTTATCGCTGTTTAGAGATATTTCCGAACCGAAGTTTTTGGTGTGAAAAAAAGTTTCTATCCAAATTAAGTAGATGGCAACCAACTCCCTTAAAAAAATCTACCAAATTTTTATACGTCAAATAAAAACTCTAAGTAAACAATTTGTTTCAGCAAATGAAACACATACGCACATGGCTCTTTCTACCATACACGGCAGAACCGCCTCACGCTGCTAAACTGATATTCGATTTCTTCCTATTGATGTTTGCTTCGCGGCAACTGAAAGTGTTTAGAATAGAAAAGGCGCAAGGAGATAATTACCCGGGCGGGTCTAATAGCGAGGATATAGGCAAGGATTGGGAGACGCCGAACTTTGTCAATCCTGTGCCCGATTTTCTGTGTTATGTTGGGTAAGAATAGAAAAATTTAATGATTTGTAAGATTATATCCACATTATTAACCAAATTACCTTAAATTATAAGTGTTGCTAGTTTTTTTTTTCTATTAAATAGCATTTTTCCTTTGTAGGTCCTGGTTAGACGTGATCAAGCGGATGGTATTCCTAGGCATGCTGTGGGTCACACTAGCTATCATGTTCATGACGGGAACCAATCGTGTGAACTTATTCTCTATGGGCTATTTGATTGGCTCGTTTATATTCTTGTGGCAGGGGACTGACTTTTATCTGCGACCTAAAGATGCTATACTGCAATGGTATGATTTATTTGTGTTTCAAATTCACCTTTAATGACAAGAATACTTAAAATATTTTTCATTTTTTTTTACGTTAATTGCTACTTTTAGTTTACTGTTGCTAGATCGTATTATTTTAAATAAAAGTGTAATTTTAAATAGTGGATAAATGACCGAAATGAGGCATAAGATGATGTACAATGCGATTTTTAGTAAATGTTAACCAGTGTTACAGAAGAGATATTCTCTGTAACTTTTGCTGACGTGGGAACCTTTTTGACATCATCATAATTTTAAAATTGTATTTTACTTTGAATTTTATTGTCGTTTACTGTATCTTTGTTTTGGCGCCAAATAAATGAATTTGAATTTGAAAATTTGGTGTTTCTCAAAACCCCACTAACCAATTCCAGGTGGTCATGGCTAGTGCGGTACAACGTGTGCGTGGTGGTGATAAAGGCGGTGCTGCAGATCCCGGGCTGCATGTTCAGCCGCGTGATGCAGGAGCACGCGTGCTGGCTGGTGCAGCTGCTCGGTATCGGCTGCGTGGACAAGTTCGCGGGCGGCAATATCGCGCAGTTCCTCAAGATGCACTATGATAAGGTATGGCAATAAATATTTCAGGACAATAGGCATGACGAAAGACTTTGAAATCCTCGATCCGAAAATTTCTATGTTTTATTTTATTGATAATCTCATTAATCTTAATGTTTTAAATATTTCAAGTCACTATTTTTAATTTATTTATTATATATTTTCCCTTAAAAACACTAATTCGATCATTTATTGATACTGTCGTCATGTATATTTTCACAGTATGTGGATAATTTATTGTGCATGAAATTATAATTAGGGATGCTTATGTTATGCCAGCTTGATCCCGCTACTTCAGTCGCATGGATAAAAAGTAGCCTTTGCGCTTATGAGTTATGACTACATATTATAAAACAAAGTTCTCTGCAGTGACAGACTGTTTGACCGCGATTAACTAAAAAACCACTGCAACAATTTTCATTATGTATTACGCGTTGCATTATCATACATGATTAAAAAAAACACATAATTTATTTCTGTTTCATAACTATTATTATAAAAATTTATTCTTTGATAGGATACGGCTTGTTCTGTGCCTCAAGAAGATATTGGACTCGCTTGGGATGGAGTGTGTTTCGCCTTCCTCATACTGCAGCGAAGATTGTTCCACAGCTACTACTTTTACAGGGTTATTGATGAAAGTAAAGCAACTACAGTATTAGCTTCCAGGTTAGTTTGTTATTAATTTTATATTATGCTATAATGTATGTAAGTAATGAATTATATATTGAATTACTTCATTAAAACATATAACTTAATATAATAAATCCTATAAACTGTAATTGAATACCGTAATGATTTTTGTAGAGGTGCGGAATTAATAGAAGAACTTCGACAGAAGCAAATGATGATTCAAGAGGAACAAGAAATTAAAATACTTGAAAAGATAAAAGTGAAAATGGAAAGAATTAAAGCTAATCAGAAGAAAATACAGGGTGCTATGTCAAAGGAACCTGTGCATCACGATGCAGGTAATATTTTTCTAACTTTACGTAGAACACTAATATCATATACAATTATATCTCGTTATATTTATATGAAAAAAATAGGAGAGTTTATTAAAGTTGTAAATTGAGAATATTTTATTACTTCGGTATCAAAAATAGAAGAGGACGAAGAAGAAACGCAACAAGAGGAAACAGACCGAGTGCCGCTAGAGCGCGGTGAATCGGATGCCACAACGGTGCGCGGCTTCCACACTCCCGATAGTCCGGCGTCCCCTCGTGGTTTCCACACCCCCCTAACACCATCCCCTAGGCATACACCACCCCCCACCCCGTCTCCACCTCCACACCCCCTCCCCGCTTTGCCCGCTCCTGCTATCCAACCCGGCCCACCATCTCCATCATCCGCTTTAATGACAGTATCGCTCGATGCCTATCTAGAACCGCGTCGCATTTCTTTCGAATCCCCGCCTTCCTCTGAACTCCTCCCTCGCGCCCAAAGCCCGGAAGAATCCTATCCAGTATTCTCCCCCCCTCCCATCCGCCGACGTCACACCGTTGCAAGCCCGAGTGTTCTCCAGCGAACCTCCATTATATCGTACTCGAGCCGCGCCGAACCGAATTCTCACCATACGTGTAACTATGAACGATTTATTTTTAGTCGTTTATTCACTGCGACTGAAAATACACGATCACTCCTGTATATATTTGTAAAGCAATGTTAAATAACTGTTATTTTACCTTAATTTTTTATGTGTAATGTAGGAAGCCACGGCGGGTCTTCGCGCCGTTTATACACAAAGAGACACGAAGGTACAGTCCAAACGTGGTTACGGATAGATAATCCGGTTGAATAGAACGTACGGAGACATACTAAACTTTTCTGTCTGGGCTCTGTGGAGATTTTAACAAAAAATATTCCATTTTAACCTCGATCTATGTTCTACGATCCATTTAATTATCAATATCACGATCGATACTTGTTTAATCTAAAATTAAGCTTAAGTCAATAACTGTTGTCCTCGTCTGGGTGAGATTCTACTTAACTGTTTCCGAGAATGTGTTGAGAGCCCCGAGCTAATCCGCTTAGCTTCCAAAGGTGTGAGAGTGGTGTTGAGTTTTGTCTTTGTTCGTAGCGCGAGGAAGGCCGCAGTATAAGCCGCCCGCCAGCCATCAGAAGGGTAACGTTGTCTCGAAGTTTCCATCGCATAACATTGTCTTTGCGTTACTAACCACTTGTGTTCGCAGCTTAGCGGTGATGGTATTTAGGCAAGTTGCATCGTGAAGAGATTAAAATTGAATTGTGCATTTCATTTTGTTTTGGAATTTTGGAAAAATTGGAATTCATCAAATTAGCTTGCTAGATTATAATGCATGTTTGCTTATTTGCAAGGTATTAACTGGTTTTGCACGCTCTTTCTTTCTCTTTATGTATTCTAGTATATAATGTATTTAACATAAGTAAATACAATTCATATAATATTATAATGTAAAATAAACTGTTAAATATTAGTAAAAGTTTGTTTTCACTAAAACTATAATTTCACTGAAGAATTTAATTTATATGTTATCACTGTTTTAATAAATTTGGTACAAATATATTTTTGTCTGAGGGTGCAAAAATGCAGTAATATTGCAATGAATGTCATATCACTTTAAATTTTTATTACAATAATCACAAAAAATGTCATGCTATTTAACGATATAGCAAAAAATGTGTAAATAGCTTCGCCTTTTTCGCTTAACTGTCAATGTAGGAAAATTTCGAGATGTTAAAAGCCTTTTCTCATATACAGCTGTACGCTCTGGTGACTACTACATGTTCGATGAATTTGACGACTTCGATGTTCATCTCAAGGACGAAGAATCGAGCACAGACGAAGACGAACCTAAGGAAATGGGTATCGGCAAGGTAACTTCGATACATCATCATCGAATACCTACATCAGTTACATATATTTTAGAATTCTGTCTGGGATTATCTTTGTAATGAGTATATGAGATTGGAAATTGAGCATGACATTAGAGTTATGTGGTGAAGTGTAGTGTTTTAAGGAATCTTAGCATGTCAATTTTGATTTAGATCAAAATCGGGTGGTGGGGTTATAAGTGTGCTTTTGTTACAAAATGGGCATGCGGTGACTAACATGTGCGCCTTGCAATAATATAGTACGTACAAAATGATTTGTCTAGTTTTTCGTGAAATGAAGTTGGTTGGCTTTAGACCAGAATATTGTCTATTTTCTTTTAATAACATCCTATTTTTTGTGTCTCACAAATACCATAACTAAAAAAATCAAATCTATGAACTTACTAAACATACAGTAGATAATAAATTTAGTTGTGGGTTTTCAGTTCTCACTAATATGATTCAAATCGTTGATTAGTTAACACTTATTGTACTTATCTTCTTACTTTGTTGCGAAATTTTTCAACAGATCAATTTATCTATTAATGCGTTTCGGTACTTTACATATTAAATATTTCGATTTCCTCAATAATTTTGCAATACAATATTCTGGTCTACACCTGTCTTATAATCTTAACGTTGTTTAAAATATGTGACGTCAGAGTCCTATGTGAAGTTCACTTAAAATTGGTGACATAAAATGGATAGAATTCACGAAAAGCTAGTGAACGGTGGGATTGCACCGGGTTGTGGGTATAGTTGCTGTCGACGGCGATAAAGACGGACGTGCGTCGCGCGGTGTCGCTGCGGCGCGCGTCGCTGCCCGCGCTGCGCACGAGCCGCCGCGCCTCCGCGCCCGCGCACCCTGTGTCGTATCAGGTAACGCTAAATTCCAAATTTTTTTGGTACAAATAAATTCTAAATTTTTGGCAATATTTTTTGGTGACTTTTGATTGATAAATTCTAAATTTTGGACACATATTTTTTGGCAACTTTTGTTTGATAAAATTCTAAATTTTGTCAATATTTTGGCGACTTTGCAAAACTTTTGATTGAAATTTATTGGATCTTTTGAAATTCGATTTCGGAATACATATATTGGCATTTAAGAAACATATGTTTGGCTTCAAATTTATGATTATTTATTAATCATTGAAATGAATAACGGCATAATAATACCGTGCGTAAGGGTAAGTTTAATATTTATAAGGTAAATGTTGCTTTTGTTTTGCATGCTAGAAGCTTTTCGATATTTTATGTTGGGGTAAATTATATATTGTATGCATAGTATACTGTGTTTTTAAGTTTCCTTTTATTTTTGTAAGTTATGATATATGTATGTTTTGATTTATAAGTATTTTATACACACTTATGTCGTTTAAATTTTTATATGAAAAAATAACAAACTTGTCTTTATTATCATGTATCAATATTTTTATGTTTATTTAAATACATATTTCCATTATTTAGTATATTTTTAACTAAATGTTTCTTATATTTAAATACAATGTTAATAATTAAATCATGAGTTACAGGATCCTTTATGACATCTTTCTCATGTAACCTTGTAACATCATTATTAAGAAAAATTGTTCGATAATTGTTATTTAACTGGTGAAAATTGATGACATAGATGCGTTCGCATTCGTCTCGCGGGGACGCAACGCAGGACGAAAGGGATATTACAATGCGAGAACGACCTGGACCTTCTTCGGAATTAGATGACTATGCTCCATTACCTGGTGAGCAAAATATCTCGCTAGAAGTTCATAAGATTATATTTTATTCATTAAATTAACAACATATTTTTCAAATAATGGATAATTGGAGCACGAGTAAGCATCATCAATTTATCTATTGATTTAGTTTAGTTTATAATATTTATAAAATGTTGGTAACCTTTACTTCTTGAAAGCTTATTTGCCTTTGGGTAACAGTAACTAATAAATAATTTGAATTCACCAGAAAACGAAACATGGATGGACAAAGTGAAGGGCCTATTGGATACAGTGAACGCCTTCATATCGAGTATCCTCGTTTCGCTCACACGTCATCTAATGAAGTATTCGCGCGACTACCGATATGTCTCTCGTACTCTTTCTATTGAAAAGAAAATATTGAAGGTATGCTTTCACAATCATTGATTGTATTTATGTATATATGTTAAATTGAAAGCTAGTAAAGTTCCGTTAAGAAATAATGCCTTCCTTTTGTATAAACTTCCTGAAACTTACATAACTTTAAAAACACCTTTTACATAACTCTAGACCCAATATTATTGTTTTTCTAAGTCAATTTAAAAATCTGACATGTTAAAATGTATTTTCATTTAAAAATTGCAGGAAAAAGAAGGCTTCGGTATTGGAATAAGAGAAGGATCACAGATGATCTGGGAACCATTACCTGATTCACTCGTACACCAGTGAGTATTATACCTTCAATTTATATAGGTACTTGGCCAAAGACAAAAGTCTATAATTTGGCACTTCTTTTAAAGCGCTTATGTGCTTTAATATTTATCTGTATCTTGATTGCATTTTGTTATTGGTCAAATACAAGTAGTATATTTAGTTTGTAGATCATGCTACATGCATGTAGATGCTAAGTAGCAATATAGATAGAAATAGATTTAGTTCAAGTAGTAAGTAGTGATTTATTTTGCATGCTGCATTGTAGAGAATCGGATAATTCTAGAAATAATTTGCTAGTGCCGATGGAGGATATGGGGTGCGTATTAACCATATTTAGAATTTCATTTTGTCATATAAATAATTATTAAGTATATTAATTGGTCATTAGATAAAATAGTTTGCTAAAAGTTACAGGAACAAATATAAAAAAGCCTTATTTACAATATATTTAATTTTTCATTTGTGTGGTGTTGAATGTAATTCAAGACGTTAAACGACATGATCTCTTATGCCTTAGCTAAGCTAAGCATAAAACTTAGTGTTAAAGTACCAAACGTATTAGTATATGATACTTAAAATCAATAAAATTCATTCATTACTTTGCCTTTTTATTCACCATACACATCCTAAGATTCATATAAATTTCTAAAATTCATATGAATTAAATTTCATCCAAATATACCAAACTCTCCCAACACCGGTAAGTATAACACATGGGCGTGTTTCCAGCCGTAAGTTAAGTGAGATAAGCGTGCCGGAGATCCGCATTCTGGCGCCGAGTATGGAACGCGGTCTGGACCGGACCCCCCCGCGCACACCGTCTCCCTCTACGCCGTCTGACGACGACACGTCAGAACACGAGAGCGCGTTTAGCTTGCAGACCACGGAAAGGTGCTGGCTGGCTTGGGGAGTGTACTGTTGGCGGGATTGTTCTAATTTCAATTTGAAAAATGCGCTAAAAAATACTTGGATTTACTTGAATAGATTTGGTGTGCCTACTTGTTATGGACACGCATTTTAATGTTTTGATCACGTATTGATATCCCAAGTGTATTCTGACAGATGATTTTCTTTACTTAAATTACAAAATATACTCATAAAAATAGAGTAAGACAAATCGATGATCTCAAGTGTCTATAGAAATATATCTTTTGTTATGTTATATAGAATTTCGTTGAAGTAATATAATTATACAGTACACTTCCCATTTGGTGTTTTTCGTCGTCGCTTGCTGGATGTTTTATAATTCCATTTTCTTCTATTCTTGTCTTTTTTATTATCGTTGTAGCTTAAGCATTTTATATCAATACAAAAGGTAAGTTTCTGAATGTATTTTGTCATGCAAGTTGTCTTTTCAGCGTAATTACAATAAACTAAAGCATTCCAAGGATTTTTTACGAAAAATATATTTTCTCTTTCTTCTTTTTATCTATTACATTGTCTATTACATTTCTTTGATTAAATACTTATAGCGGGAAACTTTTGTAAAAATAACTTTATGAATATACTTAACCATCTGCTTTTCTGCACTATACCCTTTTTCTGTACTATGTCTATACCTTACAGCAATATACGACTAAGGAGTGCTGTAAGTGTGTCTATATCGTATTTTCTGTGTCACCTTTTAATCTACCTAAAATTCTCTGTACATACATATTTGCTATACTAGTTATGTTCAAGTATTCACGTGAACTAATTGATTACAGTAAAGACATCACGACATTGGAGGAACAAGACGACTCAATGTTCAAACAAGACAAGTGTCCGCTAGTGCACCTCGGATATGCTCTGTGGTATGCGGTATTGGCGCATACAGACATCGTGTGCTATATCATGGTGTTTATTAATCAGGTAAATGTCACAATAATTGATTAAAATACGATTAAATACGTAACATCAACTTTAACATGTTCTATAGTTAAAAGAGGAGATATAATCCTTCCTCCTTCTTTCTCTTATTGTTTTTTATACATTCTTACTTAAAGAGGGTGAATAATTTGTTTCCTACAGATACAATCAGCTACAATATTGTCTATTCCACTGCCCCTGATGGTCTTCTTGTGGGGAACCTTAACAATACCAAGACCGACGAAAACATTTTGGGTCACACTCATCGCTTATACTGAAGTAAGGTTTTGTCTTTTATATAGTCTGTGTAAATATACAAATATATATGATACAAGTACTTATGTTTGATTTTTTTTTCACTTTAGGTCATAGTATTGATAAAAAGCATGTTCCAATTTGAGATATTGCCTTGGAACCAAAAGGCAATACCGGCTAACATGCCTTTCACAGCGCCACGAATTATAGGCATCGAAAGGAAGTACAATTATGCGTTGTACGATCTGTTGTTGCTGCTTATTATCTTTTTACACAGGTGTGTTATATTTTAAATATATTTCTTGAAACATTAGGTATTACAGGATAGCTATCCGATGTGGACTAAGGATAGAAGATATCAATAATCCATTTGCGTGGCCAATATTCTCAATAAAGTTCAATTTTTCCTTCAATAATGTGCCGCTCGTAAAACGTCAATTCAAACTATGTTCATAATTTTCATATAAGCCTCTGCAACTTGTATCGTTATAAAACATACTTACCTATATTATTAATCTCATCAAATCAATCAAATATATATCTCGGCAGGTTCATGTTAAAATCCCTAGGGCTGTGGAAGGAATCCAGCCCAGAAGTGGAACTCCAAGAGGATAGAGACTATCCGCTAACCGCGGAAGATACGCAGATGCTAGTGGAGGGGCGGGGCGCAGAAGTGGGGCAAAAGTACGTGCAAATGCACGAGAGAATCGGCCCGTGAGTTATATTTGTATTTCTATTTGTTATTGTCTAGATTGGAATTTAAATTTATTACATGCCTTTAAAAAGTAGTTGGGGAAAATATAATTTTAAGAGATTTCTATAACAGAATGTTTTGCAGCTTATAAATAAAATTAAATGGTTGTATTAAGGTTATTTCTATAACATTATTAACTACATTTTAATTTTAACCTCTCAACCACCGAGCGGCCAGATCCGACCGCGACACAATAGATTTTCTATTGTGTCTGTGATTCCGGGGCTTAATGGATTAAAATGATGTATTAAAAGTTTTGCAATAATGTTGTACCTATAATAGCCAACTAAACTACAATTACCCTATTTAATTCCCAACAAAAGTAATTGTTCAATTATATTTAAAAAAGTAAAGAGTGAGAATAAACGATGTGTGTACGGACAGACAGAGGTGTGGGGCGGAGACGTACTGTGATGTTGAAGAATAGGGATAGATCGTCCATATACACGTAAAATTTATTTTATTTTGTTTCTATAGATAGTGTTGTAGTTTGATCTTATAATTTAATAAAAATCCTTAATAGGTAATTAAATAATGTATAAATAAGCATTGATAATAAATATTGCTTATGTCGTAACTTGAAACTTGTGTAGCTCTGTATAAAGCAATGTTGACTAAAAGAGAATCTAGAGGAGTAATCATTAGTAATGTAAAATATTAAGTAGTAATTGTGACGATAAAAGGGTTTATGAAAAGGAAATAAAATAATATTTTTATAGAGCAAACGGATCCAGTTCAAACGGTGTATTACCGACAAGCGAAGGTAATTTGCCGCAATTAGAAGAACGTCATGACGAGCCCGGACCTTCTAAAGAACCAGATGAATATGGGTAATGTTATTTTTAAAATAAATATTTAATTCAACTTTTATTAATGAGAGTTCTCATATAACTTCAAGATATATTTCTTTCAGTGTAAACGATGATGAAGAACCAATAATTACCGTCAACACTACATTAGAAGATACGTATCAGCATTATCCCAATGTGATACTATTATCGTAAGTTAATTTCTTTATATTGTTATCCTATTTCGTTCTATTCAAATTGAAAATGTGACACTAGAGAGGCATTGATGTAATCTATCTTCATGATGAAAAATTGGTCAGAAAATATATGTGCGCACTGCGCATATTGGCGTCTTCTGTTGCCTGAGATTTGAATTCAGTACTGAAAAATACATTTAATTTCACTTTTGAAAGCTCGGTCGTTTTTGCACATAATTTCGAAATACTTAAGCTACCCATCCGTATCTGTAAGGTAGCTAGAGCGTATTAAGCTATTTTAATTTAATTAATATGACACACATAAACGTTACTCTCCTTCCACCGTTTTAAAATTGCCGAAAATTATTAACAACACACTTTTATAACATTGAGATAATATTACTACGTATGGAGGAGACACCACGAACAAAATCTGTGCGCCATTTTTTTGCTCTAAGTTTTAAAAATTATTATCTAGTTAGGTATTTACCGATGAAAGTTATGCCTTTGCACTTTTCCGTATTATTTGTATTATTTGTGCAATATCGTAACACACACGAAGGCATATTTGATGCTTTTCACTTTAAAACAAATAAAAAATGAGCGTGCAGTTAAGCCATATGGCTTACGGAACATAAGTGATGTAGGCGGTGTCGTCTCCATATGTATATCTCAATGATTTTAACGTACTTTCCAGGATAAAGCGCTACCTAAGCCCGACGCAGCGCTTCTTCGAGCGCATGTTGGCGCCGGGCGCGCGCGTCACAGCGGACGTGTACGCGTACATGTTCCTGTGCGATTTCTTCAACTTCCTCGTTGTTATCTTTGGTTTTGCTGCTTTTGGGGTGAGTTACGATAGTGATTGGTGGAAAATGCTTAGTTTGTCTTATTTACAGAAAATATATTAGGGACTTTACACTCATAATATATTTTAGTCATATTTATGGGTATATATGAGAATTAATGTGCAACTTATTACTAATAAGTCTTTGCAGAATATTACTGGTAGGCTATTAAATGGGTGTGACTTAACTTTTCAACTTAAGGTGATGAATTAATTTTTCTAACATTTACGGCCCTTTTCAAACCTTCGTAATTTTTATATTATTAAAGTTGTCGTGATGAAAATTCTTGACAAGAAAGTTCAATAGTAACACAATACGTCTACCGTTTTAGAAACATGATTCCAGGATATTTTCTCGATAGAAAAAAAATAATTTGGAAAATCCAAAAGTGCACGCCTCATAATTTTTTTTAATAAATATTTATTAATTATTATTTTTGTTTATTTAATAACAATTAAACCACATCGAATCAGACCCTGAAAAATGAAAGGGTTCTATTCCTGAGCATACTCAAGCGTAAGAGAAAAAAAAAGACTCGATTAGTTAAGTATTTCGGTCGCTATCGTGTTAACAAGAAAAAGGATCCGCACATACAGACACACGGACGTCCAAGACAGAACTTTTTTAAACTGTTTTTTAACTAGTTTAAATAACAAAAATGACATCAAAAATATCATGAACGTTAAAAATAGTGTTTTTTCTTAATATGTGTGTGTATGTATTATCTTACAAGTGCAATGTATGATACATAAAGACATTTTAAGTTTGAAAAATCAGATGTTTTGCGCGAAGTGACAGTAGTACCCACCTCAACGCTTCGCTTATGAGGCGTGCAATACAAAGTTATCATTGTTATTTTTTTTTAATCTCTGGCATCTTCAAAATAACAAACGTAAAGTTACGACTTTTTGGATATTAACTATAAAATATACAACCTATACGTCTACCGTGTTAGAATTTTGAAATATGCGATGGTTTTGAAATAAACAAGAAATACTTGAAATTAGCGCGCGACCAGCCAATATAGCGAGAGCCGCCCTGTACCTTCCTACCCCGATCGCTGCACGAGTCATTCCCGCTACGGCCGTCACACGGGGAACTTGTGTCGCTCGCGCAATCGTAAAAAAGGGTGACAACACGATAAGACAAAATGAGACAAATGGGGACAATAAAGAAAATAAGAAGAAGAAACAAAGGTTGGAGGAAAAAGAATGCTTACAATTGGAACAAATTAATGAAGTAAGTTGGTTTTATTTTAAATTTGATGATAATTGTATTATAGACGATGTTTGATATGTACCCCTGTTTTAAGTACATAACGAATGTGTAAGATTTTTTCATTTATAGCATAAATAATCTGTTCAGAAATCCGGAATCCAGAAGGAAAATAAACCCACTGATTGTTCACAATGTGAATCCACTCCTTCGTAAGTACCTTTATTCAGTCAAAAATGTATGTTATCAAAGCTCTACTGGTTTTATCGCATGATTCCATTTTTAGCAAAAAGCAACAAAGTGCAAAGAAATAAAAAATCATGGTGAACTTAGTGGAAGTATGGCGGACATAATATGGAACAGGAGCTTATTGGAGTAGTATTATATTTAAAAAAAAAATACGAAATAATTTCAAGAATTACAT
Organism: Colias philodice; assembly: GCF_061535455.1. Taxonomy (NCBI): domain Eukaryota; kingdom Metazoa; phylum Arthropoda; class Insecta; order Lepidoptera; family Pieridae; genus Colias; species Colias philodice. The sequence continues at coordinate 4,189,615 of NC_143087.1, forward strand.
TTCTTAGAACGTGGTAGATAAGTATGTTGTATAAAGAATTTGATGTTGATATTTATTTCATTTATACTTACTACACCTGTGCGGGAAATTGCTTAGTAATAAAACAGGTTTATATTCATATTTACATAGTAATGTGAGTTTTCATTTCGAAAAATTTTGTGTAAGTATATTAAATTGAGTTCCTGGGTGATCTGGAAACACAATTGGGCCCGGAAGATGGCGCTGCAGTCACTCCTCCTAATGATATGAACCGATTTGGATGAATATTTGCGTGCACATTTCATTTTTGTGGGATGATTGGTTGATTCTACTAATATTATGTATTTTTGTTGTTAGAAAGTAAATTTAATTTAATGTTTATAATACATTATTATTGGTATAAATAAGCCAGTGTTCGTCTCACATTGCTGTACCTGCCTACCTGTACCTACCCTACCAGGGCCTAACTTTGTTCTGGCTATTTTATTTTGATTATTTGTAATGAATAATTACAATTATAATAGAGTGCAAAAAATAAATACATGCGTCAATATATTTTGTGTTTTTTTTAAACAATTTTTTTATTTAAAAAAATATCATTCCGACCGCGGCTTTGCCCGCGTGGAATTAGATTATATCGTGAATCCTGTCTTATCCCACAGAAGTGTTCAGTTCGGATAAAAAGTATCCTATGTGTAAATCCAGGCAATTAGCTATATTTTATCAAAATTGGTAATGTAGTCTTGACGTGATTAAGTAACAACTAACAAAAAAATATACAAATTAACATCCAAAGTTTCGCATCAGTTTTACTGTATTAGTGATATCTTCCACTCTTGACTTTGACTGAGAAGAATTAGGGTTTATAACTTCTTTTAGAAATATTACCGTTCATTTCTGGGCATGACGTAATATCTACGTCAGCATCAAATTCTATCTAAATCCATTCAGTAGTCCGCGTTATTGAGTACCATTTCATTTTTTCAGAGTAACAATATTTTTTGTTATTTTAAAGATTATTTATAACCTGTATTATTTTGTAATAAAGTAAACATTACGAAATAATAATAATGATTAATAATGTCTAAGTACATAGTTGTTAAAAAGAAGATTATTTGTTTATAAGCAAGAAAATAAAACCAATAAATCAACAATTAATATATGTACAATAACAATATTATAACTGTATGACGACTCCATACATGTTTGTCCCGAGTCGGCCAGCGGCAGCGCGGCGAGTTTGCAAGAATGACTTCGCGCACACCCGCGTTCGCGATAGCGAGCTATTAGACTCCGCCCGCCAAGCAGTAGATTTTTTTTGTGTATCGTCTTAAGGAATATCCTATTGTTATGATAGACTGAAGCAATTTTTTGTCAATACACAATTTCCATTAAAGAGACTAACAAAAAACTTTATTTCAGACACATCAAGGCGATGGCGGTGTTCAAGCCTACTTTGAGGAAAACAAAGTGCCCATACCATTCTTAGTGATGTTGATATTACAATTCGCTTTGATAATCATCGACCGAGCGCTATATTTACGCAAGTTCATGTTGGGCAAAATATTGTTCCAATATGCGCTAATAATTGGTGTGCATATATGGATGTTCTTTGTACTGCCTTTTATCACTGAAAGGTAAATAAATCATGAAATAGTTTTTGCCTCTTTTGAAAATCTTGAAACAGTGAAACCATTATAAGGTACCTTTTCTTTCAATTACTCATCAAGATTTAATGTGGTGTTATAACATTATTTTACACGATAGTCTATCTAAATCTATTTTATATTTTTATATTTAAAGTACCAAACTAATTTACATAAAAAATATACTACAATTTTCAGAACATTCAACACGCTACTTCCTCCTCCTATGTGGTATATGGTGAAGAGTGTCTATTTGCTGTTATCGGCTTATCAGATCCGATGCGGATACCCAAGACGAATTATTGGAAACTTCCTCTGCAAGTCGTATAACTTCCTGAATATGATCTGCTTTAGAGGGTATGTGTCCTTTTAAAATGAAGATAAATAATAATAAATGTCGCTCTATTGATAAACAGTTATAAAGTCTGACAATTGTACCTACACAAACTATGATATTTTACATTACTAGAGGAAAATATTAAATTACCAGCTTTCCGCCCGCGGCTTCGCCCCTTTGTCTAAAGCTTAATAACTTATATACTAAAACATTCCTATTGAATTGCTCTATCTATTAAAAAAACTGCATCTAAATCAGTTCTGTAGTCTTCAAGATCTAAGCATACATACGGGATGCGACTTTGCTTTAAACTTAGGAGTTTAGTTTAACAATTGGTAAGTAATTTAATCTATATTTTTTGTTATTAAGATTTATGGCGGTTCCATTCTTATTCGAATTACGTACACTCATGGATTGGATATGGACAGATACATCCATGACTCTTATGGACTGGCTCAAAATGGAGGATATATTCGCCAGTGTTTTCTTGCTCAAGGTATTGTATACGATTTGGAACAAACATTTACGTAGTAATAAAAGCTTTTTTGAACTTATATACATTTATTTGTTGTAGATTAATTCTTCACTTTTTAAGTATTATCAGTATTTAAGTATTATCAGTACTTAAAAATAAAGATAATTAACCAACCATTTGATTTTATTGTCTTGAATGAGTATATCTATTTGGCTCACCTAGTAATCAATTTTAATTTATATTTGTAGTGTTCTCGATATGTAGAAGACGAATTCCCGCAACCTCGCGGCGTCAAGAAGTCCACTACATCGAAGTATTTATTAGGAGGAGGCGTTTTAGCATTTGTCATTGCTATTATCTGGTTCCCGCTCGTTTTCTTTGCTTTCGGAAATTCCGTAAGTAACTCAAAATCTTTATATAGAACATTAATAGAGAAATATTTTTTGCAGAAAAATTTTCAGATGTGATTGTTATTACAATTTGAAAAAGAAATACCTTTATATAAATTAACAAAAATAATTCAGTGATGGCATATTATTGTTTTTGTGTAGGTCGGTGAACCCAATCCGCCCACAGATGTAACTGTTAAAATACGCATTGGACCGTTCCTACCAGTATATCAAATGTCGGCACAATCTCATAATATTGATGTGTAAGTATTAAAGGTTATACAAGTATTTTTTTGTGATCATAAATGCATTAAATATAATAAGTAAACAAAGACCTTCAATGTAAAAAATAAAAATACTCGGTTAATGACTTTTATTGAATTTTCACGAGCTGTGTTGTTACGAGAATATACTTTTTTAAATTTATAGAAAATTTTGTATTAGTAAGTATGACTAACAAATATTCTACAAGCATAATCAAAGTAAAATTACGTTCAACCAAACAACTATAACCAACTTCCCATTTCCAGTTTCACAGAGCAAGACTACACGCAGCTGAGCAACATGTACGCGCGCGACCGCACCGCGCAGACGTTCCTGTCCAACTACATGTACAACGACGTGGCCGTCGTCACCATCAACCCCAACTCCACCGCAGTGTGGAACATCTCCCCGCCGGAGCTCGACCGCCTCGAGAGAGAAGCGTTATCTAGTTAGTGCTTTGATTGTAAAAACACGACTCTATAGACTCTGAAATAAGACTCAAAATCGAGTAAAATGTCCGAGCGGCGTTGTATGACACATTACTTGTAACCCCAACTCCACCGCAGTATGGAACATCTCCCCGCCGGAGCTCGACCGCCTCGAGCGAGAGGCGCTGTCCAGTTAGTGCTTATAAACACATAGTAGTACTGAAAACTCGACTCTATAAGCTGGAAAATAAGACTCAAAATCGAGTAAAATGTCCGAGCGGTGTTTTATAAAAAATTCTTTGTAGTTAAACCTCTCTTACGTGGCTATAAACTCCAACTCCACCGCTGTGTGGAACATCTCGCCGCCGGAGCTCGACCGCCTCGAGAGAGAGGCGCTGTCCAGTTAGTGGGAATTTACTCTCTAAAGCCTCGAAAATAAAGCTCAAAATCGAGTAAAATGTCCGAGCGGCGTTGTATGACACATTACTTATAACACCAACTCCACCGCAGTGTGGAACATCTCCTCGCCGGAGCTCGACCGCCTCGAGCGAGAGGCGCTGTCCAGTTAGTGCTTATAAACACATAGTAGTACTGAAAACTCGACTCTATATGCTGGAAAATAATACTCAAAATCGAGTAAAATGTCCGAGCGGTGTTTTATAAAAAATTCTTTGTAGTTAAACCTCTCTTACTTGGCTATAAACTCCAACTCCACCGCAGTGTGGAACATCTCGCCGCCGGAGCTTGACCGCCTCGAGAGAGAAGCGTTATCTAGTTAGTGGGAATTTACTCTCTAAAACCTCGAAAATAAGACTCAAAATCGAGTAAAATGTCCGAGCGGCGTTTTATGACACATTACTTGTAGTGAAAACCCTTTTTCGTGGCAATAATACTCAAAGTTTGGTCATAGTCACCTTCAACTCCAATTCCATCACCGTGTGGAACATCTCGCCGCCGGAGCTCGACCGCCTCGAGAGAGAAGCGTTATCTAGTTAGTGGGAATTTACTCTCTAAAACCTCGAAAATAAGACTCAAAATCGAGTAAAATGTCCGAGCGGCGTTTTATGACACATTACTTGTAGTGAAAACCCTTTTTCGTGGCAATAATACTCAAAGTTTGGTCATAGTCACCTTCAACTCCAATTCCATCACCGTGTGGAACATCTCGCCGCCGGAGCTCGACCGCCTCGAGCGAGAGGCGCTGTCCAGTTAGTGCTTATAAACACATAGTAGTACTGAAAACTCGACTCTATAAGCTGGAAAATAAGACTCAAAATCGAGTAAAATGTCCGAGCGGTGTTTTATAAAAAATTCTTTGTAGTTACCTCTCTTACGTGGCTATAAACCCCAACTCCACCGCAGTATGGAACATCTCGCCGCCGAAGCTCGACCGCCTCGAGCGAGAGGCGCTGTCCAGTTAGTGAGAATTTACTCTCTAAAACTTCGAAAATAAGGCTCAAAATCGAGTAAAATGTCCGAGCGGCGTTGTATGACACATTACTTGTAGTGAAAACCCTCTTTATTGGCACTAATATTCAAAATCTTGTATCCTTCAGTAGAAAACTTTGCCTATTAGGAGTTATTTAGGTTAACTTTAAGTCATACACAGCAACCATTTACAAGGAAGTAACTAAAGTATCTAAATTTATATTTATTTTTCTTTCAGATGCATCGCTTTCCGTAAAATTCACATATGTAATAACGCATCTGAGTAACAATCCACAAAATCCACCGACCATAGAGAATAATCGAGAAGTGCCGTTGGATGCATTTATTAATGGAAAAAGGAATCCTGAAAGAGATACCTTACTCAATTTACTAGCTGGCACGGCGCGTCCAGATGATTGGTGAGATAAATATATTATATATACCTTATGCAATCACTATTTAGAGTCTAATTTAAATTGATTTTTTTTAAAGAGGTAGTTTGTGAGTTTGATGGATCTTATTAGTAGATTAATCTGGAAATACTGAATTGTATTATATGCTATGAATAGGAAAGAAGAATAAAATAATAAGAAGAACAACTCCTATTTTTTTTAATTTTTCTATTCTTTCGGAAGTTTGTGTGAATTGTATGTTATTCTCTTTGTTTTAGGTTGAACGTTAAACATGTATTCCCAAAGTTCGTGAAAGTGTTTAATAAAGGAACTACAAAAGCCGCTTTCCAATTGATGCCTCCTGATCCCGATGGAAGTAAGATATAAAATACATGATAGTGAAAATTTTTTATTAAAATTTTAAATGCACTAAAAAATATATTTTTAAATAGTTTGCATAGAAAGAATGTTTATTTTAAATCTCTGATTTAATTATTTTTTACAGATGATGAATCGAGGTCTTATAGAGACGTTAAATTACGTTTAGAGAGAGATAGAAATTCCAGTTATTGGAGAGTTCATGAATCTTGCGAAGAAAGGGTAAATTTTTAACACAATTTTCTTAACTAATTTATATACCAACTAGCGGTCCGCCCCGGCTTCGCCGGTGGTACACATTTCGCAATAAAAGGTAGCCTATGTTCTTTCTCAGGGTCTAAAGATTATCTGTGCCAAATTTCATCAAAATTCGTCCAGTAGTTTATGCGTGAAAACCATACATACATACATACAAACCTTTCCTCTTTATAATAAAGGGTGATTTTTTTGCTGGTTTCTTTTTGGCAATACTGTTTTTGATAGATCACGCGTGAATCGTGTCTTGTGTCTTTATCAAACTTGTTCAGTTTGGTCTATAATTTAACCATGAATCGACTTACGAACGAACAACGCTTGCAAATTATTGAATTTTACTATCAAAATGCATGCTCGGTTAAGAGAGTGTGAAGTCGGTTAAGAAGTGCGCGATGCACTTCATCGATTGGCGATTTTATTTTTTTTTGCCCAAAATGGAAGAATTGGACATGCCTCACACGTGGTTTCAAAAAGACGGTGCCACATACCACACGGCACGCGAAACAATAGCCCAATTGAGAGCCGTCTTCGGCGAACAGTTTATCTCACGTTTTGGGCCCGTCGATTGGCCGCCTAGATCGCGTGATCAAACGTCTTTGGACTATTTCTTATGCCTACAGGGATAAACCAGCAACGATTGACGCACTGGTAGCCAATATTGAAGCATTTAAGTATTCGTGATATACCGGCCGATATGTTGTAGAGAGTGTGCCGAAATGCGAATGGGCCATCTAAACCGGAGCCGTGGCCATCATTTGCATGAAATCATCTTCAAACATTAAATTATATTGATCGTTTTATCAATTCCATTATAGATTACATCAACATTTTCAAGTTTTTTGTGTTTTTTTTTGAAAATCAAATCCTATACCTCTTAAAAAATCACCCGTTATTAGTATAGAAGTATAGATACCATTAGACATGCTTTAAGAATAGATGTTATTTTTAAAATACAAAAATACAAGTCTAGCCTGTTTACAAATGTAATCTGTTGTTTCTGTAAATCTGCTTCACTGTTTAACGTACCCATAATTTAGGCCAATTTTTTAAGTAATTGAGTAAAACAATGTAATTTTCAGGATCCGCTCGCACCGATACCAATGAACAACTGCGACATGCTGGTCATGTACACGTTCAACGATAAACTGTTCCCAGAGACGCTTAACTTCATATCCGGTGGCGGGTAAGTTTTTATTTTATTGTATTTGGCTTATGTTATGTAATGTTTTACTAATTATAATAATAAAAACAACAAATATTCAATATAAAATTATTTAAAAAAATATTTGTAAAATCTTTCGAAATATAATTATTTTAGAGCTAGCGCGCACGAGCATCTTTGTCTCCGCAACTATTTTGTCTCTCGCACCTATGGGCTAGTATGAAAGTGCGCGCACATAGCGACGCAACTCCCCATACAAATTGATGGGAGAGACAAAATAGTTGCGGAGACAAAGTTGCTCGTGCGCGCCAGCTCTTACGTGTCATTCCCATTGAGATAATATTATTACGTATGGAGGAGACACCACGAACAAAATCTGTGCGCCATTTTTTTGCTCTAACTATGTTTTAAAAATTATTATCTAGTACATACTTAGGTACTTACCGATGAAAGTTATTCCTTTGCACTTGTCCGTATTTTTTGTATTATTTGTGCAATATCGTAACACACACGAAGGCAAATTTGATGCGTTTCACTTTAAAACAAATAAAAAATGAGCGTGCAGTTACGCCATATGGCGTATGTTGAGCGGAACATAAGTGATGTAGGCGGTGTCGTCTCCATATTATGTATATCTCAATGGTCATTCCCAAAAGCGACGACATAAGTGATTAAGTTCTAGTAGTGTGAATAAAATATTTATAGAGGACCATTAATTACTTTTTGAATAAATCCTGTCTATTTACTTGCTCTTGCGCTCATAATATTAAATTTTCCCGTATTTACAAAAAACAATTTCCAGTATCATCGGTCTCTACACGACATTCGTGTTCCTCGCGTCTCGAGTTCTGCGCGGCTTCTTCTCCGGCATCTACACCAAGATCATGTTCGACGATCTGCCCAACGTGGACCGCGTGCTGCAACTGTGCCTCGACATTTACTTGGTAAATCATATAGTTTTATATATATTTTATTCGTTTATCATTGTATTTTTATGCTATATACGTATATACGTATAAATTTAACTTACCTCTTCATTAATTTTGTTATTTTAGAGCTTTTAGTTTAGTTTATAGACATAATACTATGATCAATATTGGGAAAAGCTTCTGGCTCCTGAGACACAGTTTTAAACTCGTTCGGGAGCCAAAGGATTCATTATCTAGACCCACTCTAGACCTGTATAATTATTATGTCAATAAATTTTTTTTTTATTTTTATGCTACCTTTAAGTTTTTGGCCTATCAATTATTTTAATGTAATTTTTTTACAAAATACGAACACCTATTTATAATGACTATTATTTCTAGATTAAATCCCAAATTAAAGAAATGTTAATTTAAATGGGCCGTAATTTAGCTAGATGGAGTTAATAATAGTTTGTTATTTCAAGTGGAATGAAAACGCTCTATATGTCATATTAATTATTATTGTATTTAAAGGTTCGCGAAGCACTCGAGTTGACGCTGGAAGAGGATCTCTTCGCCAAATTAGTGTTCTTGTATCGGTCACCTGAAACTATGATAAAATGGAGTCGGCCGAAGGAAGAAGATAGTCAGGAACAAAGAGCTCTGCCCGCTCCACAGTGATTTAAATAACTCTAATCTTTGAAGCTAGGTACATCTTGCTATTGAATAAAATAAATTTGATATTTTTCATACTCATCAAACGTCCAACTATGTGCATAAGTCAAATATGGCCGTAAAGCTTGTAATTAGGACAAGAACAAATGATGTATAATTTTCATAAGAATTTGAACACATTAAAAAGTAACTACATTCTGACTATATGATTACACTCGTCCTCTCGACGTCATACAGAGAGAGTGTGAACGATCACATTTGATATTTTTATAGATTTTAGGATAATTTTTTACTTCTTCACACCTAACACGGTGCGGTTAGCAGTTAGCTTCCGATTCGCACTGCCTTTATATTACCTAATTATGTCCTGTACGTGCCTGTACCTATATTATTTATTCGTATCAATCAAATATAAAAATAAAAAGCGTTGTACAGCAATGAAATATTTATTGGTGCTTGTTTCTTTACAAAATATATAATGCTACTTACAAGACATAAAAAAATGATTGTTTATTTCTTATACTTTCCTTCTTGTTATCGCACTTTCATGTAGTACTTAATTTAACTTCTTAGAAGTACACGCTCTCTTTATACATACCTAATCTTAGATTAAGTATTGGTCTCCGCGCGCGCGCTACGACTAGATACCGCCCCACCTAAAAACAATAGCTCCGTGAGTGCGGCAACTCATTTCTGTAGTGTGTGTTAGGCAATTTGTAAAGGCGCTAGTGTGTGTGAAGAATTGGGCTGCCAGCTACATAAATTTTACCTCATAAATGGGAAATCTGCCATCTTGGAAAGAAGTTTTGAAAAATATTTTTTTTCATCCTTACCTGGCCGGGAATCGAATCCATGAACTATTTGAGTCGCATGACTCAAATCCACTTGCGACGCTACTATACTATAGTCACAAAGGTTGTTTAAAAGTAAAAAAGCGGAAATAAAAAAATAACATATTATATGAGTCAGTTAAACATGTATTAAACAAGAATAAATTATTGTTATTATACTTTTTTATACATGTGTTAGTAATAGCATTGAAAAAAAAAGTTCAAATTATTGCTTAAAGATTCCCTCAACCACGTGTATTTTTTTGGATATGCAGTACGGCAACATTGAATGGCGTCGTATTTTCGTAGAAAAAATTTTCGAAGTAAAGGAGAAATTTCGAATAATACGATACTTAGTGATGGTACGTGATCCCAGTGTCTTTCTTATTTTGTGTTGTATTATTTTTAAATAGTTTTATGACACAAATGGGCATTTTACTTCAAATTTTGTTCAAAATCTTTATAAACTATCGGTTCGCCCTCTCCACACAATGCTTGTGACACGACTGGCTTGGGTACGCCGAATTCGGCGTACTATTAGTTGCCGCATTTTTCAAGTACGCCGGCGGTATCTAGTCGTAGCGCGCGCGCGGAGACCAATCCTTAATCTAAGATACCTAATATTATATTTTAAGAATTATTATGCACTGATTTATTTTTAGATTGTATCTGCGTAGATTTTTCGTGACATTGTAAATTTTTTTTTTTTGTTATAAGCTGCCTTTTTAAAAATAACTCAATATGTGATGTCACTAAATATTGTTATACAAATTCTATACTTGTTGTATTTTGAATCAATTATAATTTATTATGTTGAAATATTTATTTAACGTTATCGTGTTTTCTTATGAAACAGTAATTCAAATCTACCATACCAAACTTTACCTCACATATTTCGTAGGTATATAATATGAATTGTTAAGGAAATAATACTTTGTTGATTTTAGTTTAAGTCATAAATTTACCAGTACAAGTGGCATGAATGTACATTTTTTTATTGTAACTGTTGTATTTAAGCTGCATTTAATGTTGTGGTTTGTGATAATAAAAGTTCTTTAAAATGTTAATGAAGTTTTATTTATTTTCTCAATTAAAAACATTATTCCTTATTCTACTATAACATTAAGCAATAACCATCAGCCGCGGTGCAATATTCATTGACATTAACTCCTGGAATAAAAGTTTAGCCGCATATGGAAGTCTAACTTGCGAAATCTGAGTTTTGTTTTTGCATCCTTTGCATTCAAATGTATTATTTCGAAGATTAGCTATTGCAATCAAACCACAGAAATTGCAAACATGAATTCTGTATGGATCGGATACTTCGAATAGACGCTCTCTTAGAAATTGTGCAGCGCCATGAGCGATTTGACAATCACGTTCCATTTCACCAAAACGAAGACCTCCATCTCTCGCCCTACCTTCCATAGGTTGACGGACTAAAATCTGCACAGGTCCCCTGGCTCTTGAGTGAATTTTATCGTCCACCATGTGCTTAAGACGCTGATAATATGTAGGGCCCAGAAAAACCTGAGCATTAATCTTTCTGCCAGTGTGACCGTTGTACATAACTTCGTTACCACGTAGATGATAGCCATATTCTTGCAACAATGAAGAAATTTTTTGCACATTTACAGCATCGTTAAATGGTGTGGCATCTCCAATCTCGCCTTTATTTGATGATACTTTGCCTTGAATACACTCGATCAAGTGACCAATTGTCATACGAGAGGGAATGGCGTGAGGATTAATAATAATATCGGGAGTTAAACCTTCGCAAGTAAAGGGCATATCTTCTTGTCTGTACTGTATACCGCAAGTACCTTTTTGACCGTGACGAGAAGCAAACTTGTCGCCAATTTGAGGAATACGTACGGATCGCACTCTTATTTTACAGAATTTATAGCCTTCGCTATTTAATGTTAGCATTACTTGATCAACAATACCAGTTTCACTATTACGCAAGAATGTAGAAGCATCACGCTTCGAATAGCGTTTAGTTGTTCCTTCTAACTCATCATCATTTTCAGGTAAAGTAATTGTTTTACCAATGACTACATCATCCCCTGAAACTCTTATACCAGGAGCTATAATTCCGTCATCATCCAACTTATCATACAAAGCATTTCTCATTCCTTGACAAGTTTGTCTGGTTGGTTTTTCAAATTGCTCTTCCTGATCCCCTATTCTTTTTGATTCTGAATCTTTGTAAGATCGATAGAAAACAGATCTAAAGAATCCTCTTTCTACAGCAGAAGCATTTAAAATGACACTATCTTCTTGGTTGTATCCTGTGTAACATAAGATAGCAACAATAGAATTAATTCCAGCAGGTAATTCTCTAAAACGCAAATATTCCATAGATCTTGTTGTTACTAATGGTTTATGAGGGTAGTACAGTACATGAGCTAAGGTGTCCATTCTTACATGGAAGTTGGTGATATAAACACCCATAGCTTGTTTACCCATAGCACTTTGATAAGTATTTCTTGGGCTTTGGTTATGATCTGGGAATGGAATAATTGATGCACAAACACCTAAAATCATGGCTGGATGAATTTCACAATGAGTATATGTAGTACAGTAGGCATATTCTTTTACTTGAGCAAGATCATCAGGACTCATTGCTATCATAACAGTCTCTTCTTCCAAAGTATCAATGTATTCAACAACACCACTAGCTACTAAGTTTTGCCAACCATAGTTATTGTAATCCCTTTCTTTTAGTTGATCTATGTGTTTCTTCTTAAGCAGTAGTGCTCCATTCTCTACAATCAACAAAGGACGACAAATTCTACCTGCATCAGTATATATTCTTATTTCTCTATCTCTTATATCACGAATCATACTGACTTCAGACACAATAATATCCATTTGACGTCTCAGTTTTCTTAAAGTTGCCATCAACTGTTCAGGATCTCTATGAATTCCGACCCAACAACCATTTACAAATATTTTTGTAGCATCTGCAATAGCTGATGGTGCTATTTCTTCCAAATTTTCCATAGACCATTCCTCCAAGAACTCCAAAATTGGAGAAGGTTGACTTCCAACAGAAATATAAGCCATTAAAGCCAAATTCTTTACAAGTCCGACAGCAGCACCTTCAGGTGTTTCAGCTGGACAAATCATTCCCCATAAGGTGTTATGGAGCTGGCGAGGCTTAGCTAATTTACCATCACGACCAATAGGCGAATTTACACGCCGCAAATGAGAAAGTGTGGATGCAAATGTTAAACGGTTCAATACTTGTGACACTCCAGCTCTCGCTTGATGAGCCTTTTTCTGATCACCCCAATTTCCGGTAGCCAATGAGTATCTCAAACCATCAGTGATAATTTTAGTTTTGATAGCTAATTCAAGATTGAAATCTTTTCCTTTGTCAATAAATTTCTGCGCATACATTCTTACTTCTTTAAGGAGATTTTTAAATAACCCCCGAAACAGGAAAGCTAACAGGGGGCCTGCTAGGTCGAGTCTTTTATTTCCATAGTGATCTCTGTCATCTAATTCACGACGACCCAATGCAGCCAGAAGCAATCTATGCACCATATATCCTAAGAAATATGCCTTCTTTGTTTCACAAAAATCAGACACACCAACATGTGGCAACATTTCTTTTTGTAAAATCTCCCTTGCATATTTTATACGCCTTTCCTTAGTTACACCAGGTCTTGCACCTCTGGCTCCAATAAAATTAAGAGCCACATTTTGTTCCTGTATAACAAAAGCTTCATCCAAAGAGGGCTTTACCATTTCCATCATTTCGGGATCATCAAAATCATAAATGATGTGTTCCAATATATCTCTATCGGCTACGAATCCAAGAGCACGGAATACAATCATTATGGGTATCTCTTGTTTAATATAGGGTACAATGGCCACAATTCTTTGTCCAATAGCAGATTTTTTAATGCTTTGCCCACCACGAGCCATCATGTTAACCCAAAGAGTTGATGTAGGTCTTGAGCTGTGTTCCAGACAGGAACGAATTTCAGTTTTATAAGCATATTTCCCATCTTTCATGCTGAATACATATACAGTATTTGTTGCCATTTTTTCTTGAGCAATCAACACTTTCTCAGATCCGTTTATAATAAAATAACCACCAGGGTCAAGTGGGCACTCATTCAGTTCAGTTAAATCTCTGTCAGTAAGATTACTCAGCAGACAGTATGTAGACCTTAACATGATGGGGATTTTACCAATAAACGTTTTTTGATGCTGGGTTTCTATTGGATCTTCATTTTCTTTAACAATTGTTTTTGTGATATCAACATACAAAGGAGCAGAATAAGTCAAATTACGCAAACGTGCTTCATTAGGCATCATAGGCGATGGAGCGCCGTCTTTTTCCCAATGGGTTGGTTTTGAAAGGTAAATCTGATCGAACTTTAAATGATATTTGGGAGGTACTTCGATTTCACCAGATGAATGTTGGGCTTCTGCTTGAAGTTCAATAGGTGGAGAATCTTCAACTATGCGTTGCACGGACATCTGAATAAATTCATCAAAACTATCTAACTGTTGTCTTACTAAACCTTTCTCGTCAAAATATGCATTGATGACAATCCAACAAGCTTCTTGCCATAGCTCCGATGATATTTCTTCCACATCTTCTTCCTCATATTGATCATCTTCAGTGTCATACATGCTGGTTTCAGAAGATTATATGATTTTAATAATAAAATCACAATATCTACAAGATACAACACAACTGACGCTGTGACGAGGTACAAAATAAAATGGCGATGTCCGAGAGGCGAGAGCATGACAAATGACAATTGTGAATTGACAGTCAGACGTAGCAAATGCCGCCTGAGTTTGACGCTAATCAAAATGTCAAAATGACGTTTTATGGTTTAATATTAATTCCTCAAATAATTCATAGATACAAAAGTAGGATTGGATACATAAATTATTGATATTATTTCGAACAGTTTTGATATCAGTTTTTATTTGATCAACTGGCTCCTTTGGGCGTATTCAGAAAGAAAGCTTGAAACTTATAAGCACTTATTGGCGCTTGTCAACGCTGCACTGGTTCGTTCTACACAAAGGAAGCAGGTTGACGCAGACCAAAACAAATTTTATATGGCAGCGCCCAGCGCTGACCAGCTTATCGGCGCCTATCAGCGCTTATCGGCGCGTGTTCATATATTTTCCTGCGCGGGTTACCAGCGCTGACAAGCGCCGATAAGCTCTTATAAGCGCATATAAGTTTCAAGCTTCCTTTCTGAATACGCCCTATCGCATTACTGATTACACATATTCAGAATCCGAAAATAATAATAAAAATGTACGATCAAAAAGCCAGGGATCATAAAAATTATGTTTACATACGTGCAATATAATTTCATACTATTACAAAGGCATAAAATTCAAAGGAATTTGACTTCGCTTGCGTTGAATTGAAGTACACCGATACAATACAATACACCGAATACAATACAATAATTTCTACCTTGTACCCTTCTTGTACCTAAAATTATGTGTTAGAGTTTTATGTATAGTAACGTACGTTCTAATTCCGTACGTTATTTTTGGATTCTAATTAGAAAAACTCGTCTTCTGTTGACACGGACTCTCGTGTCCTGAGTTCCGTGCAGAATTTCATGTAAAAAGAAGCCATAGAAATAAATTAATAAGCGGTACGTAACTGTAGCGCTAAGCGAAATGTGCGGGGTATTGCGCATAGGTGCTCTAGCGCCAGTAGTATATATCTCAAATACCATAGTACCATACTTTTTTTACTTCTGCGCAGGTTCGGGCTAGCGCGCGCTAGTTAGCACAGCTAGAATAATTTAGAAAGACAGAATCTTAGAGTATAGATATAGTATAGAGCGCGTGTATTGCACAAATTGCTCAGTGCACATCGTAGGCAGATGAGCTGATATTATATAGATGTGTGTGTGACAAATAGGGATGGGTAGGTATCAATTGCGTGTTGAACTATCGATAAGTTATGTAAATAAATATGTATCATAAGTAAATTGTATGTTCAATAAGTTATTATATATGAATAAAGTATAAATATGTAATTTTAAATTTGTTTACCAACTGAATTAAGTTTGTTTATTCCATTTGAATATTTCTTCTATTAATTATAAGTACTTTAAAAAAAGAATATCAGAAAACCGTGAGTACTTTTTAAATAATAAAGTTAATAAAAATATAAGGTCGGGTTTAGTGCTATTTCTTTAATAATAAATCAAACAAGGCTAAACTGTACATTATAGGGCGTGGAGTTGAGAGTCGTAAATTTTTTTGTGGTTAGCTATTGTCCTATGGAACCTAAATCTGATATTTCACACCGCGCAAACTTTTAGTTTTTGAGTTACGAATTTTTGAAAATCGGAAAATTTTACTCCATTTTAGCTTTGAAACGCGAACTTACTGTTATGACAGTGTCAAATTGACATACAGCGATTGTCAAAAGCGTTTCATTTCAGGTAAAACATTTCTATCTAACAAAAAAAAATTATAATTTAAATTTTAATTATGAAATTTGTATATTTTTTAACAACAACATTAAAAATAATTATTATTAAGTATAGTTATTGTAAAATAGATTAAATAAAATAAAATTATTAATATTCGCAATTTATAATTTAACAAAAATATTAATTGTACGCTTTGTACCGTGGAACAAAACAATAACGACGTCATTTTCAGTTACCGTTCGTTTGCCGCCTTTTAGTCGAGATCATTTCGTGCGTACTCCTGTTAAGCCTTAAAACTGTACAAAACTATTAAACTTTTACTTTTAGTATTCAAATAGGTAGCGAGGAGCGAAGCGACGAGCGTGTTAGGTTAACATTTGGTTGGACTAAAGCAAAGGGGGCGCAGGACTTTTGATGGAGTTGGTGTCATTATAACACCTATTTATTATTGTTTTATCGTAAAGATTACGCTAATATAAGCATGTTTTATAGGAACAACTTTTCTCTAAAAATAAAAAATGGCCGAGATATTCGCCCTCAAAGATTGATGGTTTTCAAGGGAGCTGGGACATAGAAAAATTTCGATGGATGTTGGTGTTATTATAACACCTATTTAATATTGCTTTATCGTAAATATTACGCTAAAATAAGCATGTTTTATAGGAACAATTTTTCTCTAAAATCAAAAACGGCCGAGATATTCGCCCTCAGAGTTTCAAGGGAGCTAGGACTTGGAAAATTTTCAATGGATGTTGGTATCATTAACACCTATTTATTATTGTTGTTTTATCTGCTGCGAAAGTCCGAATCTAGCTAAAAAACGTTACGCTAAAATAAGCATTGCATTATCATAAGACTAGCCACAGAACCGAAGCTGTCAACCCTGAATTCCACGTGGTCTTGTCTGCCCTACCCCTAGAGTGTATGTAAAAAGCCGAAGCTGCGAAGCGGAGTACGGGCGACCGTGCTTTGTCACGCAAGGGCGGAAGGGCTGCACTTCCCGTAGCGCCGGAGCTAAGGCAGTGTCTGACACAATATAAAAAAGACATGAGGAGATAGGGAAAGTCACTAGGTTAGGTTAGGTTAGGTTTTATCATCAATCTTTGAGGGCGAATATCTCGGCCATTTTTGATTTTAGAGAAAAAGTTTTTTCTATAAAACATGCTTATTATAGCGTTTTGAATAAAGTTTTCCTAAGTATTTTATGATTCCTATACAATTTTCACTTTGGATCAAAAATTTTCTAAGTCCTTACTTTGCGCCCCCTTTGCTTTAGGCGGACCGCGACTTTAGGGCGATTCCCACTCAAACAAAAAAAAAACTACAGGTTAAGAAACTAAAAAGAAAAGCAGTTTACTATGAAAAGTCCCTTTATCGATTAGACACCTCAAAATAATGAAATTCAGGGAGCATGTTTCAAAAATTTAACCATAATGTTTATTACATTAAATCTGTCATATTTCAAATCAAAGAGCTAATGCAATATTACTAGTATTGAAAACTATTAATGTAAAGTAATAAATAATTAATATTAATTGCTTCAGATCAATGTGGAACTGGAAAAAAATACATGCTTTAGTTATAAATTGATGTTAATTTGCATCCTTGCCTGCCAAAAAGTGGTAACAATCCAACATAACCTCAAAAACTTCATTTGTAAATATCTCGAAAACTATTAATTTCCGCGCCCCCCCCCTTTACAGGGAAAGTTCGTAGTACCTACCCCCCCCCCTCCACCCCCCACCACCCCCAAATTCCACGCCCTATAATGTACAGTTTTACCTCAAACAATAATAACAATGTTTTAAAAATGTTAAATAAAAATAAGAAATAATTAATAATTTAAAATGATAATACAGTAGCACCTCTATAAGTCGAAAATCAAGGGAGACGCCAAAAAATTCGAGTTCTAGAGTTTTCAACTTATGGAGGATTTCGACTTAGGCGGATTTTGATTCGACATACAGAGTTTGAGGTTTATTCTTATAAATTTAGAGTTAGAGAGGTAAAATAAATTAAAATTTAACTTGCAGAGGTGACAAACATGTTTTTATTTATTACAAATCAACATTATTTCAAATCATTTTAAAATAAAAAATTTGGCATTAAAAAAAGTCAGTATTTTTTTTGCTTTAGATAATTTGGTTGTTCTCATTGTCTAATCTATAAATAGCAGAAAATTCTTCTTCTTCAAAGATACTGGTTTGCTCTATAAAATTTCGTAAGGTATTCAATGCGGTTCTTGCCTCTTTTATGGAAACCTATAATGGAGCGCATGTACTATTCACGTCTTCTATGTCATCTTAATCATTAGTATCGGTTTTCTGAGCTACTGAATCGTTAATTTCGTCATTAGATACTTAATGCAAACACGTGTTTACATGAGTCATAAATTTATTATCGTATACTCCTAAAATGTAAAACGTTGCTATGTTCGAGATACAGAGGTCAAATTTAATTTTTCGAGATATAGAGTGAAAATATGTACCATAATGGCTTGGAGGGACTCGGTGATAATTTCGACTAACAGAGGGTATAGATTTCAAGTAACGGAGGGTTTCGGGTATGAAGGGAAGGGAACAGAACATTTTTTCGAGATTTGGAGGTTTTTGACTTATCGAGGTTCGACTTAACGAGGTGCTACTGTATAATAAATAATATAAATAATTTTTTTATTTCATTTTATCCATTCTACTATCAAAATCTTCAAAATCAATTTAGCGGTTCAGAAAATATATCGTAAAATTACATACTTTACATTTACCCTATAATACATTCGCATTCATAATATAAAAAAGTGTATCATACAAAACACACCACAAATTTATTTAAAAATTTATTTACATTTTTAAAAGAGTTTTAATTTTAAAGTTAAATAAATAATTTGTAAAAATATAGTTCTTCTAGTAAACTTTATATCGAGTACAGCGTTGATCAGGTCACATCACTACGATAAAATGGCGGCAGTGAGGCGCGCGAGCAAGCCTGCGCGTGTCCGCCTCCCACCTCCCCCTCACCCCCGCGATGCTAGATTTATTTTCATAAAAATAAGTATAACAATCGACTTACTGATGAAATGTGATACTGGATTTCAATTTTGTGTATTTTCTAGTATCGTTTTTGCAAGATATAACTGCACATTTCACCATGTTTATTCCTAGATATGAATAAAAATCAAGAGCAACGCACTTCGTCAGCACTCAACCACGACTACGAGCGCGCGCGGCGGGAACGTCGTGTTGTTCCCACCTGTGCCTACTGTTCCCACTTGGTTGTTCGCGCTCTATAGATATCTATACTCTAAGGACAGAATCAGGTTTAGTCTATGGTATTACTTGCTCTGTCGTCTATGGTTGGTCGGCAATCGGCATTCATCACAGATGATAAAAGAAAAAAACAAATCTCGCCACTGCAGTCTGCACTCTTCTAATCGCGAATCGCGACTTGTAAATTATAAACAGACGTTCGAACTGGTGCGACCGGACCACCGTACTCGTGCGGTGCGATCGACTCGCCACACGACCGCACCGCACCTAGGGTTGCCAGTATTTAAGATGCCAGGATTTAAGGGTTAACAGCATCAAAAATACGAGTTTTAGTTATTTTTTACGGGAGATAATTAAAACAGCAATGTTAAATAGAGAAAATTTATTTTTGGCATTTATATTTGCTGTTGGAAGAAACAGCTTTTAATAGCTCTTCATTTTCTAAAGCGAATGTATAAAAATCTTTGCACGATAATTTAAAATTACATTTTATTAATTTGCAGCTTCGCCTTTACAGTTTCAATATTCAATTGGTTTCGGCTATCCGTCCAGGCATTGCCGCACAAAGAAAATATTCTTTGTTTAAAAATTATGATTAAATTTACGATTTTTAAAAAAACATTTAAAATATTGGAATTTTCGCGGCCGACTGAGCTAAATAAATTCGTATAAAAAATAGATACACTAGTGACTAGATAATTTATTACGTTGCTAATATATGAAGTGATTAAAGGCGCAAATTATCCCTTTTTGAAATTTTCGATATTGTCGATAGCGGCGAAAGTATTGTAATTTTTACTGATTTTCGTCTTTATTTTTTTATATTATATGCAGGCGTTAGTAGAAGCTCTGTTTAGTACCAAAAGAAACCTTGAACTGAGTTCTACATGTGACAAAAATACCACATTCTAGCCACGAAGTTATTACGAGATATAGATTTTCAAAGAATGTCAGGGTTGTCCCTAGTAAACAAAATTATATATATCATCTATCTATTACCAAGTTTTTGTTTATGTTTTAGTCGTTAGTTATAGTCGATATTTCAATATATTATTATATGTAGGTACATAATCTTTATATGTAATAAATTAACTGAACAAAAAAAATATCTTAGATTTATAAGACAATTCAATAATATCAAATTAATACAAATTAATCTCCTTTTTTTGTGAATATTTCGAGCATTGATCATAGTAATCTCATTAAAAGTCAAACCGAATTCCTTGAAAATCTATTTCTCGTAATAAATTCGTGGTTAGAATGTTGTATTTTTCAAGTTACAAACATTGAAAAGAAGAAAACGAAGAGAAAAGAATGGGCAAAATTATATTTAAAAGACAGGGATTCATTCAGACATATGCAGTCATATCATAAATCTTTGTAGAGTTCTAAAATTTATATTATTAATCTTTTTTCAGTATTAGCCACGTCATCCGACGCCATCGCCATTGATAACGATCGACCGACGTCCGTTTTGTTTGGCGGTAGAACTATGACTAAAGCTGTAATAAGTATATAGTCTATGACTAATGCGCTGTCCGGTGCGATCGCCCGTCCACACGCGCGAATTTGGTACGGTCCGCACCAAGTTCGGATGAAAAAACCATCGAACCAACCGTACCGTCAATAATAATAATTATGTCCGGCGGACCACTGTACACACGATCGAATATGGTCCGGAGCGCACCAAGGTCACGGTGCGGTCCGTACCAAATTCGAACGTCTGTTTATAACTGTAGATCAACAAATGCTGCAACAAACTTCAATTTTCAAAGTAGATAATAAAATTATTAAAAATATAACATAAATTTGTGGGAGTGACCAAGTGTAATCTCTACCCACTAATTGCATTTTTTGTTTGATAAATCGTTCATACCTACTCTAATGTTTTGTTGAGGTATCCATCAAATTACAAATATGAATCATTCATTTTGTTACTGTATGTTTTTATAGTTCATTCAGTTTTGTTTTAAATTGTACCATGGACTTCTCAAGAAGAAATAATGCAGAAGAACAAAGATGTATTCTTGGGCTGCAAGATTTAAAAATTACAAACAAAGACGAGAATGATACTGAGCAAGCGCACAGTGCAACGACATCTAACATATCAATCCAGACCAAATCGAGACCTGTGGGCGCAATCGAGAGTTTCACATTGGGTAATAATCCAAATAATAGACAGGATTATAGTTTTTATGAACGCTCAAATGTTATAGCAGCCTCGAAATACGCTACTCCGAAAAGGGTGGAAACTATAGCTTCGATTAACAAACGCGATATCAATGCGACTGCGCTACCGCCGAGCCCTACGCGTTCAATAGATTCAATATCGCAAAGATCTATAAGTTATCAGACTGAAGACTTATATGAAATACCGGGTAACACAAACACGTCGTATCCACCACCTGTTTACGAAAATATAGATTATTACGGTGAACAACAATTACCTCAACCTCCATTCTATCACCAATTGTATCAACAAGGCCCTCCACTTGCGCCTGAAGGATATTACGACACACGTTATAGCAAGGCTCAACCACAGGTTCCTGTAAACACAAAGCCAAAACCACTTGTTTATGAGAACATGCTTTGTTCTGATAATGAAAAAAAAGTTGATTATAAAGTACAACCTAACCAACAGCACTTCATACAACAGAGCTCTTCTACCCCTGGGCCCCAAGTTCCAAATACTAGTCTAAATAAAAATATAACCCATTTGTCAAGTGATAAAACTAAACTAGATAAGATTCCACCACCGCCACCATACAATACAGCCCAGGACACTTGCAGTAGTGATTATACTATTATGAAGTCTGCTCCTCCAAAGTACACAGATGTGAGTGCTCTCTTAAAAAATGATAACACAGTGAGTTTTGATGACAAAGTTGTCAGTGTTCCCTCAACTGCAATATATGCTTCGATAGCACCTAGTGCCCAACGACCGAAAGCAAATATTGCTACTGAGGTTCAAATAGCTGTTCCTGCACCTAAATTCTTTCATCCTAAACCACAATTAGGTAATGGACTTGGTAAAATAAAACAGCCAGTGATAAATGGTGGGTATAGTACTAATTTAAAAATGCAATCAGGAAGAATGCAGATAGTTGATGATACGAATGGGTCGGACTATGTGTGTATGACTGGTGGAACTCCAGCTGCTGCAGTGGCAGCGGCTAATAGGGATAATGTATCCCTAGGTTCAGAATCTGTAGGGTCTAGAAATTTAACTTCTACTAGAACATCTCTGTGCTCTCCTGCTCAATCCCCTGCGCCTAGTCCCACACCAAGCTCGGTATCACAAGTGTCTGGTGGTTCAAGGGGTTCAGGAGGACGAGGGAAGAGTTTGCTGCCTTACAGTATCACACCCCCCCGCCCACCTGGTCCTAGTGAGGCTCAAAGAAAAATAGAAGAGATGACTAGACAATTAGAAGAGGAAATGGAAAGACAGGATGAAGAAGGAGAGTATTTTGGTGAGTAAACTTATTTAAAACTAGCAACTACATAAAAAACTTATTTAAATGTATTCAATTCATTCAAATAAAGCTATATTATATTAAAGTAAATTAAATCTGTTTTACAGAGAATTTGAAGAAAATATGCTAATTTTATATACTTGCATCCTTCGCACATGAGTGACTAAGGTTACTCTAATCTGAATATTAAAAACATTCATATTATTTTAATGATATAATGAAAATAAATCCTTTTAAATTGTGTAAATGTGAATCATTAGGAAATATAATAATCCATACTAATATTATAAATGCGAAAGTAACTCTGTCTGTCTGTCTGTTACTCAATCACGCCTAAACTACTGAACCAATTTGCATGAAATTTGGTATGGACATATTTTGATACCCGAGAAAGGACATAGGCTACCTTTTATTGCGAAATATGTACCACGGGCGAAGCCGGGGCGGACCTCTAGTATGACATAAAACTCAACTTGCTATTGCTTTAATTAAATGTTTATTTTGTATTCCAGGTATATGCCATACATGTGGTGCAGGTGTAACAGGTGCGGGGCAAGCTTGCCAAGCTATGGGCAATCTATACCACACCAATTGCTTTATTTGCTGCTCCTGTGGCCGAGCTCTCAGGGGAAAAGCTTTCTACAATGTGCATGGAAAAGTGTACTGTGAAGAAGACTACTTGGTACGTTCACTAAACCTAGAAAACATTAAAAAATGTAGCTTTCAAATACTAATTCTATAATTTTGCTCGCTACTGGTTATACTTATTTTGTTCTATTGACTTTGACTAATTACTACAGACAAATATATTGAACTTAAATTTTTTAAATCACTCATTTAATGAATAAAGTTCTAACAAAACTTGAAGTATGTTATGATATTTTTTGTAACAAATAGATTCTTAATGTTTATGTTTTTTTTTAAAGAAGGAAAATAAATTGTAGAATGTAAATTTTATTAATAAAGTTAAATATTTTTACATGATATTAATGAAAAAATATATTTTTTTCTTTTTCAGTATTCTGGTTTTCAACAAACTGCAGAAAAGTGTGCAATATGTGGTCATCTTATAATGGAAATGGTATGAAGCTTAATTTATTTTTTGCTATCACTATCACTATGAAATAAGGACATATTAATATATGTATACTTTTATGTGGTTTATAATTATTTTCCTCTTACAGATTCTACAAGCCATGGGCAAATCATACCACCCTGGATGTTTCCGATGCTGTATCTGCAATGAATGTCTTGACGGAGTACCTTTCACAGTGGACGTTGACAATAAGATTTATTGTGTCAATGACTATCATAGGATGTTTGCGCCTAAGTGTGCCAGCTGTGGGAAAGGTATTTTAAATATAATAAGCTATCTGTATCTTAATAATAATAGATTTATATTGAAATTAAAGTGTGGGAATTTTTATTCTATTTATCATAAGAAAAACAGAATAATAGCAGTTTGTTAATTTAGAACTACTACTATTACTAAATAGTAGTCTAATTGAATAAATGAATGTTTGAGTTTGAGTTTGAACATTAATATGTAACTTATGTAAAAAGCTATGTAAAATATTATGTAGGATTCGGATGTGTTTTAAGTAATATGTAATTAAATAAATGTGAGTCAAGTAATAATTAAGAAAAATAAAATATGTTATAAGTTTTTAAACTCTTCTTCATTTTGTAATATTATGTGACTGAATACATTAGTCATAATAAGAAAATTAAGGAAATGGTAATGTTCTACAAAACTCTTAAATTAAATTAAAGGTATCACACCAGTGGAGGGAACAGATGAAACGGTGCGCGTGGTGTCGATGGATCGCGACTTCCATGTGGATTGTTACATGTGCTGTGTCTGCGGCATGCAACTCACTGATGAACCTGATAAACGATGCTATCCCTTAGCTGGTGAGTTATTAGTTTTTTTTTATATGTACTGTGTAAATGGTAGTACTAACATATTATTAACATTTATGACCACCTATGGAAGGCTGAATTTAAGTCAGAGGTTAGGATATATTTTTAAATGTTAAGTGCTTATTTATTTATTCATAAGTCAATATTTTCATTTAAATGTGTGGTAAGACAGTTAAGTAGTTAAGTTTTTTAAGTATTAAAAAATACTTCCCCATTCTTTTGTATTTTAGCCTATAACCTATACATGATATAAAGACAAGATGCACTGAAACTTAATTTCTCTATTTATTTAAAATAATATATGTATGTTTATCAGCCATTTGGTTTCCATAACACAAGTGAAAGCTTAGTATGGGATCAGATCGTGCCGTGTGTGAAAATTGTCCTGAAATATTTATTTATTTTCTATTAGTATTTGTTGTTTAACAATTATATTTTAATGTTTCAGGAAAACTGATGTGTCGCGCGTGCCACTTGGCCACGATTGGTGCAGCCACAGGTCCCGGCATGCCGCCCGCCCCGCACCTCTCACCAGCTTCCTATCAATACATGGGCTAAATAAAGTATTCAAAGTGTATGCTTCGTGTACATGCCTAGAGATTATGAAATTGTTCGGATATAAGATTCCTTAACAAAAGGCTATAATATTATGCCTAAAATTATTAAATAGGGTTTTATAATTTTACAACAAAGCCCATTTATAGATGAAATGGAACAAATGGTTAAGTTAAATCTTATACTAAGTATTATTTATCTGTTCATTAAATAGTTGGATGCTTCAATGTATGTAATTGTAAGTAAACAGTGGGCAGCAATATAAATGGAATTGCAATATGCAATATAACATACCATGACTTATACCGGATTTACTTGTAATGTTATGTATTTTTTAATTAGCAATGGATTTGATGTTATGCTAGTTTATCTTCATTATAAATAATAAATAATAAAAACTTTATTGACATAAAGAAATAGGTACAGCTTATATATGAATCCATAGGCTCCTGAATTAGTTAAATACTGTGTCTCAGGGGCCAAAATTATTATGTAATCTATGTCTTCAAATAAATTTTATCAGAACAATTTTTTGTAACTATAAGCTTTAAAATAAGTGTGCATGGTTTATTTTACATGGTGAAATGAATAACACTAGAGTCTAGCTCTATATCAGTAATTAGTAAGTAGTATAAGTATTGAAATAATTTTGACTGCATTATAAATATTTTATGAATATTTCATAAAGAGCAATAATTAATATATGTTTCTTTAATTACAATCAACAAGAATATGTCAATGGAGTATGAAGAAATAATACTAGGTTGAGGTCCGCTAAAATATTTCAGCAATATTGCAAATAATAAAAGCTTTAGACAGGCAGCAACAAAGGATACATTTAAAATTAAACTCCTAAATATAGCTGACAAATAACCATATTGAAATTAAAGTAAGCAATTGGAAGATAAAACCTTCAAATAAATGACATATAATAACTACATATTATACAATGTTTTTAAAGCTATTTGTGGGCAATTTGCCTTTTATGAAATTATACAAGTTATTATAATGTACTTTATTATTATAATTAACATAGCTACTAGGATTTGATTGTGATTTTGTTAAACCAGTTATGGTTGATGCCTATGTTGCCTTGTGATATAACAATAGAAAAATGCTTACTAACATCAAATAGAACAACAAACTTTTTTATATGTGTGGTAAATTGGGATTGATTTTACATATTTTTTGTATAATATGTTTATTAAAATCAGGGTTTTTTTCAACACAATTGAAATGGTACAAATTATATATATTAATACAAAGTCACAAGTATTAACACAATGTCTAATATTATTATCATTTAATTTATTTGCAAAGTTGATGCATTTATTATTTTTTACGTTCAAATAGCACCTCTGGTTGCACTCTTGTCACTTCCGTATTTATTTTGTTTAATGATTTAAGAAAATTAAATATTGCCATAATAAACATTCCAGCTATGTGCTGTCTTATTTTATAGGTACTTAATTAAATGTAGAATTCCTTTGTCTGTACATTATGGTACCGATGTTGTGATTATTTTAATTTTAAAATACATGTACAATTGAAGGTAATTGATAATTGTGTAAGGCTCAGCTTTTATATTTATATTTTGGAAGCAATAAATATTTCAAACTGTAGTTGTTATAAATTTATTTCAATATAAATAAATACACTAATCATTTATACATTTTTGGCCAGGCCATGATAAAAGATAGTTTCTAACAACAATAATTTTTATTGAAAAACCTGTTACATTTTCTTAATTTTATTCTTCATATTCCGCATTTCAGATTTATATCTTTTCATTTCATCAAAAACCTGTGTTTGTTTCTCTTTGATTTGTGTTTGATAATGTTGCTTGCTCTCATTGAATCTGTCTTGTATATTATCTTTCCTTTCCTGTAACATTTCCTTGAGGCGCTCACGGGACGGAACTGGTCTAATCCATCCTATAAGTGTTAATTTATTTATGGCATAGGTTGTGCCACCTGCAGAATAAAAAAAAAGTAAATAAATACATTGTTATTTAATTTTAGCTCCAACTCGTAAACATCCATACACACCTAGAGTTACAGCATATCTGAGGGGTGTAGCAGCCTTATAGAGTGCAAAGGTTAAAGCAAAATAACCAGCCTCCGATTTCTTTAATGGTTCCATAAGCTTTTCACTGATTCCAAGTGATTCTAGCAAGCTTATTACATCAACACCACTGAAACATACATATAATATAAAGGGAACTATATTTTCTATCACCAAAATTTATATTTGTCATCAAGTTGTATCACATAATAAATAGATCTATCACCACGAAATATTTTCGTTCTCAGATAAACAAAAATTGTTCCCAGGTATGAATTATCAAATTAATGTTAATATATGTGTAAAATAAGAGATCGATAACCAATAAAATTATATTGCATTACATGAATATAAACTTCGTTCTTATAATAACAGTTTTGTTACTTAAATAATAGCTCTGTGCTCAGAATGGTAGATCTGTCACCAAATAAATCGATAATCGATCCCTGACTGCGATTCCTTTTTATTTGATATTTTGTCACCAATAAAGTAGTAACATTTTATTTCGTTCAGATATTGAATTAATAGTATTCGTTACCAATTTAATACATCAATTTATAATTTAAATGAAAAAATGATCAAAGGGGCGGAGACAAATTGGCGCGACAAGCTGATTATTCAGTGGTTATTATTTTTAAGAATAAATATTGATTATTTTAACTTTAAATACCTAAGTGTTTTATCTACTATTCTGCTAGCCATAAGCCAGCTATTTTAAACCAGCGCTGATTGTTCAGTGGTAATTATTTTAAACAATAAATATTGATTATTTTGACTTTAATTGTTTTATTTACTACTCTGCAAAATTTTTTATTGTTGAAATTTAGAACCGAACCCTAATTTTTTATTTGAATTTAATGCAATTTTCTAGTAACATAATAATATGATTTATTGGTGATCTCTTTAGATTAGTTTGCTTAAATACTTGTTAGGACACACCTATTATAATACATACAAAAACATTTATTTGGTACTAGACCTTATATCTCAGGATTTTAGGTGATTTATTCTGTAACTGATTTTGCATTGTTTGGTGACTACATTTTGGTGACAGATCTACTATTTTGAGGACAAACCCTATTATTTAAGAAACACAAAACTAATTAAATTGGTGATAGCTTAAATGATACCCTAATATAAATACTTATTTTAAAATATTTCAATGAACTAGCTTTTAATTATATTTTAATGGTTTTCTTAAAGCTTGTAGTGTGTAACAGTATGAAATGTTATCTATTAAATATTATATTTCTTCAATACTGCAAGATGCGTCATTACCTTCTTACAGCATAGTAAAATCCACCAAGCCACATTGCAGACGTGGCCATGTGCACTGGTACTAAGACGTACCAATAATCTCTATACATTTGCTTGAATCGCTGTATAAGTCCAGGTTTCTTTTCTGCCTCGGGTGGTAATGGTTTTGCGTCATCTTTGTTACTCTGTGTAGAACAAGTCCTTACGGGGTTCCATGACAATCTTAAGTTATTTTCAACTAAAAAAGGCTTCTGTACAACACTATGTGGACCTAAAACACTGCTAGCTAATGTTCTCGATGGTAAATGTTTTCTTATGTTCCATTTTACCGGTTTGGTTATGTTTTGTAGATAGTGATGATTTCTACATAAATGTCTTAATGTCAGAGCCATTATGATTAAGTTGACACGATTTAATAAGGTAGCCGTCTATGCATTTTGTGTTTTGCAAATTATGGTGTAATGGTGTAATAACAAATATGAAAGAAAATATTTTTGTAAAACTTCTGAATAATGATGACATTGACATTCGATGTATTGACAGCTTAGGACCATAGTCAATGTAGACAGCTGTGGTAGACAGGGTTGCCAAAGCTATGGATGGCTAATTCATCCAAATCCCCAAAAATCGTGATCGAATTCCCCACTTAAATCCCACGGGAACAGATACTATGCGGGTTTTTCTTTGACTGCACGGGCGAAGTCGCGGGTGGAAAGCTAGTTACTGATAAGTTTGAATTTTTTCACAGCTTCAAGGGACAGTAGATGCTACGGTAATTAAATTTATATTGAACACTCTAGTAGTCTATGCATAGACTTGAATATATAATTTCAGCTTGATACCTTCAGTCCTTCACGAGTTCCGGAGAAAAAGGAACTTGACAGATAAAAGGACAGACAGTCGACGGACAAGAAAGTGATCCTAAGTGCGCAAGCCCCTATTTAAACTATAGTAAGTCACAGTCGCCGGCGACTGGTCGACAGTGCGTAATAGCTCTAAAAGGGTTCCGTTTGTTGAAGTAAAACTTCTTTAGGCGCGACTAGGGAGTAACTCAGATTTTTTTTCTGACGGAAGTAACGCTTACTATAGTCTGTGTAGTTTCCGCCATTTAAAAATAATAATTCTGATTGGTTGTAAGTATATGTCATATACTACACGCTTCTTGACTTATACGCCAGCTAGTGGCAAATATCATAATCAATTAGGATTATTTATTTTCAAATTTTCAAACGGATCAATTGTGAATAGCAAAGTGAATGAAAAATTCAACAGTTTTAAAAACATTATTTTAAATTGCAAAATTTTTTGAAAATCTCTAAATATACTTACTTGTTTATTTATTACTTTTAAAATAAGTAAATTAAAAATAAAAATAAACATGTTGCGGATTATAATCAATCTATTTTAAATATTGCTGAAGACAAAGTAGTATCCATAGCAACAGATATGTTACATATAGGTTGTCATTCAGTTGAACAAGAAGCATAAGTATGTATAATTTCATAAAATGTCAGTTATTGATACAGGAGGATCGCCTTATGAAATCATATTAGTTCTTAACAAATTTTACATTATTACAACCAATATTGATGTATCTGATGGCTTAGCCAACGGTTGTGTTGGAAAGTTAGTGTATATTGAACGTGATGACAGTGATAACATCATACGCTTATGGCTTGAGTTTCCTGGTAAGATAGGAGAGAAAATTAGGAAAAAAGCTGCCCATCATATTCAAACTCTAAACATTAGTAGAACAGCAGTCCCAATTTTACGAAGATCGTCATCTGTACCAATGAATAGAAATAAGACAATATTTGCAAAGAGAAATCACTTTCCATTAGTATCTGCTTGTGCGCTTACAATACATAAGTCTCAAGGTGGTACTTTTGATCAAATCGTTTATGAATACAATAAAAGTCACAGTCAGCAGCTGTTATAATATGTAGCATTATCACGAGTAACTGATATAAATGGATTGTTCATTGTCTCAAACACCGAAGACAACAAATTTTATCATGGAAGAAAGCGTCCAGGGGGAATAGTTGATTTACAGTGTGAATTTGAAAGACTTTCAAATTCTCGCCTAATAACACAACAGGAAGAATTATATAACCTTGTAAATGAGAGTAACATTACACTATTTTCCTTCAACTGCCAAAGTTTACGTGCTCATGTTTCTGATCTGAATGATAAAGTATTAAAAAGGTCCACATTGCTGTTATTTTCCGAAACTTGGATGAAAAATGACGAACAAATTCTTATTGAAAATTTTTATTGCGTTACCCAATACAAACGACCCAACTCAACTGCTGGTGGAGTAGCTGTATATCATTCATCTACAGATACACTGAACAATGTAACACCAATTCAAAATATTTCACCAACTATATTATCACAAATTTCCGATGAGGTTTCACAAATTGGTGACATCGCCTTGGTTCGATGTGTTAATACGAATGACCAACCTGTGATTATCGTTGTTATTTATATTTCTACAAATACTAGCCTGACAAATATCATAAAATTTATTCATCAGCAATTACTTCACTTCACAATTGAAGGTTCTCGACTTTTAAATAGTAATTATCATGAATTACCGATGATTCTAACTGGAGATTTTAATGTTGTTTTTCGCTCTCAGGAATCTCAGCCGTTAATTGATTTTTTAGAAGAAAAATTTGATTTATCTATGAATACTTCTCGACTTCATTCAACAACGCGTTTCGGTACAACGATAGATGCTGTATTTTCAAGAAAAGTAGCAAATTAAGAGAGTAAAATTTATGTTTCACATTATAGTTACCACAAACCTATAATTTCGTACGTAAGAAATTATGATGACATTCAATTACCTGTTTCGAATGAATAATATTAATATAACATTTAAATAATCTTTGTAAAGCACATGAATAATAAATATAATTAAATTATAATATAATATTTATTTATTTAAGTTAATATTTAATCATTTCAGTGATATATGTCGTCAACGCCAAAGAAGTTTTACTTCAATCGCGCGTAAAGGTTACACGCACACACTTTTTTTTTTTGGTTGAGGTTTGGAACCCTATAAAACTGAGAGCAATCAGAATCAGCCCAATCAGCGTAATATTTTGACGTTTGTTTATGTTTTCAAACTTTGATTATTTAGACTATAATTGTACATACCGCGTCACATAATTATCAGGATGATTATAATAAAAACTACCTAGTTAGTCAACTTTCGCTCGCTCCGGGGAACCTCTCTTTTATCGGTACTCTACATAGGCAGCCAGGGAAAATGAAATGGATAGATACATCACTTTAACCCTTATTCAAACACGAGCCTGTGGAGGAGCTAACAAAAAAGTAAGATACGTTCCTGGGTAATTTTGGGTCGTAGATTTCAAAAATACACACAAAAAAGGGGTTAGTGGGGGGGAAGTACCCTTTTTTCGGTGGGAAGTATATATCCCGTCATCTGTTCTCTCTTGTAAAAAGTTTGGAAAGGTGGGAACTATAGCTCCCAGTGTCCACTCCAGACATCAATATTTTAAAACACTAGTTAGTTGCCCTGACTCCACTTGTGAATTTAATGTTATCGTAAAAAATTATAAAGATCAAGTTTTTTAATAAAGGAGGTGAAAGTACTCATCAATGCAAGTTTCTTTTACTGAGGGAAGAATTCGGGAATTGAAAAATGAATGACTTCAACATAAAAATGGCATTTTTCTACAACAAAATAAAAACAATAGGTAAATACTAATGTATTGAGTTAAGATTTCTAATTATCTGATCAGGAAATAACGAATAACAATAAATAAGTTGCTTATACCAACTAAAAAAGATTTTTTAGACACACAGATTTTATATATAGAATTTCCGAATGTCGTGTGCAGTGACGAACACTGGGATGATATCTTCCCACTTAAAGACTTAATTTCAATCGACACTACCAAGGTATAAAAGAAAGATTCTGGACATATTTTTACGTTTCACGCAACCGTAATATAGTCTAGTTTACATAGCTAGAACTGAAATCTACTTATCTAATTTTTTTTGAGCACTACACCAAAAACTAAAAAATAACGGTCGTTTTCGGCTGCAAAATCACGTCACCTGACTTTGACGTGTGTTTACCATGACATGTAATAATTTTCTGAAAAGTGTTTCCATGAAAAAAAGTTCTCTAAAATGTTAAGATTGCGTAGATTAATATTACACTGCATTAGGTTTAAGCATATAAAAATAAAACACGATTTACTTCAATCTGGGACGTGGGAAGTATAGCTCCCAGCGTTTTAATAAGGGTTAAATATATTAATTAACTAACTCAGCTCCTGTTGGTCTTAGCGTGATGATATTATAGCCTTTAGCCTTCCTCGATAAATGAACTATCTAACACCGAAATAATTTTTCAAATCGGACCAGTAGTTCCCGAGATTAGCGCGTTCAAACAAACAAACATATACATATTAATTAATATAAAAAAGGCGTTGTTTGTAAAGCATTTTTATTGAAAAAATAACGTGTTTTTTTACATTCTACACAAAACCTATATAATGAGTGGATATTTCAATCTTAAGTATCTAATATCACAGATGGTTTAAACGTTTACCCTAATTTAATGAGAAATTTTAATACAGTTATATACAGTAGCAATAAAGTTTAAGATGGTAGTTATTGACACAATGGCTTTGATCGCCGTAAAGATTAAGTCGACTAATTGTACCAGTTAAAAACCAACTGTGGTTGTCGTACCGCAGTGTGCCTTCAAAAACAGCACTGCCAGGCTCTGTACGTATTGCAACCATAAATTCGCGCCACCCTAGTTCATTTTTTTCTGCTGTACCAACTTCCATCTCTGTTGCATCTATGATTTCTGCTAGATTCAGACCGGCACATACTTTATAATCGCGCACAAGTTTATTTAGTTCTTTCATCATGTGAGCTGCTGCTTTTGTAGCCTGAACACTATTTGTTGGTATTTTTCGACCACGATGACAGGTACACCAATGATCATCTATTCCAGCTATAGAGCACGTTCGGTTTGTCGGTATGGGTAGAAATAAACTAATACTACGATCTCCCGAGTATGGCTGTTTGATACGTGATTCTATTTGTGAATTTTCTATTTGACTCAGTTCTACAAGATCATTCAAAGTTGCGTGAATATCAAATGGTGTAGTCAGGCGCCGGCTGTTTGTTTGCAAATTTCTAAAGGCTTCACTATATTTTCTTTGAAAAGAAGATGGCAGTAAAATATATACAAAGGGCAATCGTTCTTCTAAACGGCCCTGTTTTGTAGTTCTCATTTCACCCCACCTTATTCCATGGTCACTAACCAGAAATATTATAGTGTCATCTAAAATACTTAGTACGTCTAAACTTTTAAAAAAGTTTACGTAAGGTAAATCCATTACCATGGGATAGTTCAGATAGTCATGACTCATTGTTACTTCCCAAAAGAAGCCAAATAATTTGGATGATCTTAAAGTTATTAATAGATCTTCAACGTAATCCAATAAGACTTTATAAAAATATTTGTCATTCATACATAGATATGAATTAAAATCTTTGTTTTTTCCAGCGTTGCGTTCCGCTTCATTAATAAACGTATGAATGTAGTAATCCGTTGGAGTTTTCGTGAATCCTACTTTAAAGTAGTTAAACGTTCCAAGTGTGGCACTGTCTTCGCCCAGAGCTGTATGATAACCGGCCTGTTTATACCACTCCCAAACGAATGGGCAATTATCGAATGAAGACCTCTGATT
This sequence comes from Colias philodice, assembly GCF_061535455.1. Lineage (NCBI taxonomy): Eukaryota > Metazoa > Arthropoda > Insecta > Lepidoptera > Pieridae > Colias > Colias philodice. The sequence goes on from NC_143087.1 coordinate 4,223,895, forward strand.
TGGAACGCACGTTCTTTTTAATTCAGACTCTTTGATGCCCATTAACATGGGTATAAGATTTGGAAATGTGTTATCGTCAACTTTGTTATAGCCGAAGAGCTCAACGGCATTCTTAGCCTTTAAAAATTTTAATGTTTTAGGCATTGTTCGGTGAAAGTTGAGTCTTGATACTGCATCAATTCCCAAAATCATAACATTGTACGCTGTTTTGTTTTTAGTTATTTCATTTGCGTGATGTTTGTTTATGGGAAATAGATAGTATTGTTGGTAAATTTTTTCCATTCCTCCAAAGCATACTACATAAACGAATTCATCTTTTGCTTCTATGACATCGGAAAAATATTTGCACTTGCGATATTCCACCCGGTCGTCAACGTCTGACGAAGTTATATCTTTAATAGATACAGGCCGCAAAAAGGATCTGTAGCAACATTTTAAGTGCTTCTTTTCACCGACGATATAATGTCTGACACTTTCTTCTCTAATCCAGATATGAGTTCTATTACTTCCAAGTAATGCTATTGATGTATTTGAACACGGTTTCATTTGATCTGGATATTTAACAAATTGTTTTACACTCTCATCAAGTGGTTGTAAACCTGGTATGATGCATCCTTGGGTCTGTATTGTAAATCTATCTTCATCCATAATATCATAATTGAAAGAGTCCAGTGATGGAACTATAGCGTAATTGCTAAGAAGTATTATGTTTGTGATACCATTAATTGATAAAAGAAAAAAAGCGCTAGTAAAGAGCGTCGCAACAAGAAACAAGAAGCGCAAACGCACCGGCATCGAGCCAGGCATGCCACCGTAGTAAGCCATACGACTCAGACTGAAAAGAAAAACACAAAGTTTTTACTTACTAAGTTAAAAATATCAGATAAAATTAAGTGGAAAATTAAATTAGTAATGGATAAAACGTGTCACTCATGCTGATTGGATAACGACATAGATAGAGCAAGAACAAATTAACATTAATCTCTACCGGCGTTACATCAAAACATGAACTTTCATATCAATTTATGGTACGATATCAATTGTATAATAACTAGTCATAATTATATGATAACTATAATAAAGGTAGAATAATTATTCTATTTAAACAGGTAATTTTTAGTTTTTACCGATAAATAGTGTTTAGTTTGTGAGCCATCTTTACATATAAAATATCTAACTATTATGAAATAGTCACCACACATAGGTACCGAGTCAGCGATAAACTACACTGACAATTAGTATCGTCTATATGTTACAAAAACAAAGCATGAAAATACAATTTTACGGATAATATGAGAAGGTCAATAACATTATCCACGCTTGTACTATTTCAAAATTAATTTCACAATACATATATATGTACACAATAATATACAAAACTCTGCCAGCTGTAAAACATATCCATTGTATTTCAGTTATTATGCATAATTAATCACTACATAGTATAAAACAAAGTCGCTTTCCCTGTCCCTATGTCCCTATGTCCCTATGTCCCTTTGTACGCTTAAATCTTTGAAACTACGCAACGGATTTTGATGCGGTTTTTTTTAATAGATAGAGTGATTCAAGAGGAAGGTTTATATGTATAATAACATCCATTAAATAGTGGAGAAGTACTGTTATTTTTGAGGTTTCTAATGTGATGTCGTAAAAAATTACATTGTTTCCGCTTATATTGCAAACGCAGGCTGAACCCTACGAGTTTTATCAAAATAATGTACTAAGTATTATACACATTGAAAAGGTCTACAGAAAAGACCGCGATGGTATATGTCTATCTCTTATGGATAACCCACAATAACATTTTTTTGTCATTTACTTTTTACGACAAATAATAGCTAATTTTCGAAGCGATTTTCACCAATACAGCATTAATCCTTAACCAATTAAATACCTTGAATACATTGTTCATTTAATATAGATCTATATGGCACTTTACACCGTATGATTTAGGTGAATATTTTCGAAGATATTACAGATTTAAAAATTGCGGGACGTAGCGTTTTCGGCGGTACCGGCCGGCCGGGCCGCTATGTTTTTACATACAACGTTCACAGTTTTTCTGTAGTGTATTTAGTATATCAGCATTGCACCCGTGCGAAGCCGGGGCGGGTCGCTAGTTAATTATAAACCATGAGTTTGCGTCAGTGGCATTCATAGTTTGATGGCGTTGAAAAAAGATCCATTTCAAGAAACACATTTGAGGTCAATTTTTTTTGTAAGAAAGAAAGAAATCATTTATTCATGTACTAAATAAGCTAACTAAACAAAAATAAGGTAAAAAAATATTAATAATTAAAATTAAAATGTTAGGTAAGGTTACTAAAAAAGTTGGTACCTACAGAAAGGGAGACCTCTCATCATTATATGGATATTGTGTAAAGCAGACACAGCGCTGATTTTCAGAAGTTCCCTGTTTCAGGTGGCACTTGTCTTTTGCTTTCAGAATGATTATATTTTCTCACTCATCTGTTATAGCAAGTCCAAAATCCTGAACCAGTCAATATCCTTATTGACGGTTATTAAGGTTATTGACTAATGGCGTCGGTCAATATCCTTTATTATTGACCGATTTATCCTATATTATTGCCCGACACCATTAGTCAATACCCTTATTGCCTGATTTAAAGAGCAGACATTCAGTCAATATAGATTTTAACCAACGTACTGTACGTATTTTAACACTTAAATCTTTCTGTAATGGGCGAGAAAAGAACATCCTAAGACATCCTAAGGCGGCCACTGAAAATCAGTGATGACACACTGAGAGGTTGGCTGAATTATGGCATAAGTATATTTTAATGCTCCATTTTTACTGACACTAAATTGTATCTTTTTTTTCATATTACCATGATAAACTTTTTTCATTTCATTTCATTTCACCACCCAATGTTCATCACCCAACACAAACAGCCATCCACATGCTTGGCGAACGTTCATAATGCTAGGTCCACACGCTGGCTGTTTGTCACAAACACCGCTAACAGCAAACGAAGTCCCAAACACCAACCACAATCACCCAACACAAACAGCATCCACATTCCACATGCTTGAAAAATAATATTATAGATAAATTATGATAAAATACGTATTTAAGGCGATAGAAACAATTCAACTATATATTTATACTAGCGGTCCGCCCCGGCTTCGCCCGTGGTACATATGAAAAATAGATGTTGGCCGATTCTCAGACTTACCCGATATGCACAGAAAATTTCATGAGAATCGGTCCACCCGTTTCGGAGGAGTATGCAGACTAACATTGTGACACGAGAATTTTATATATAAGAAGATTTAAACGTTATTTATTATGCATACCTACCTACCATAGGTATGCATAATAAATAATCTTATATTTCGTGTTTCTCATACGGAAGATTGCTCTAAACCGTTGTTAGGCGATTGTGAAGGTAATAATATTATTATTTATTTAATTAAGTATTTAATTTGATAGATAAATTAAAAAATTTAATCAGAGATAATGTAAAAAGCAGTTTTAATCCTAATAATATTATAAATGCGAAAGTTTGTGAGGATGTGTGTGTGTGTTTGTTACTCTTTCACGCAAACTCAAACTCAAACTCAAACATTTATTTATTCAATTAGACTTCTTCTAGAAGCACTTTTGAAACGTCATTAAGTACATATTTTTAACATTTACCACCGATTCGGAAAGCAGTATAAAGCAAATACTACTGAACCGATTACAATGAAATTTAGCACACATATAGAAGGTAACTTGGATTAACACATAGGGTAGGTTTTATCCCGGAAATCCCACGGGAACGGGAACTACGTGGGTTTTCCTTTGAAAACGCGGGCGAAGCCGCGGGCGGAAATCTAGTGAACAATAATTTTTCATAGACTCCTATTTCAACCCTTTAGAGATTAATTAAAAAAAATATCCCATTCTGTCCCGGGGTGCTCAACTACTATTTTTATAAGTGTTTTGACAGACAGACGGACAACAAAGGCTCGAGGGTTCCGTTTTTCCTTTTGTGGTTCGTATTCCTAAAAATGTGTCTAAGTATCTCGAATTCAGATTTATAAAGCAGTAATTTCCGTTACCTTACTGAAAAATAAAAGGGGATATATTACATGATCATTATGACCTTCAAAAGCATATAATAGATATACATTTTTAATAACTTACAACGTTGTTATTTACTTGAATTGAATATTGTACGAATAGATTACGATAAAATATGATGTGCTAAGAGATTCGATGTCATAATCTTTGTGATTGTCTATTATATATATCATCGTCGGGTACCTTTCTTGTGTCAATACGTATTGAGAACACTCAGTCGAACATAATTAATTTAAAAAGTAATAAGTGTAAATATTGTGTTAAATCCGTGTTCATCACAAAGGACTTACCTTCAGTGTATCACAACCTAAAAAGTTTTAATAATTAACAGTGGTAAACACAAACTTAAGTTTAACAATTGTGTTGAATGATACTGACTTTTCTCGAATACCCTCAAGTTGAGAACGTAATATCAACCGGGAGCATTTATTAGTGTGCTTTTTTACAAAAACCGGTAAAACACCGAAGTATTGGAGCATTTATTACTGTGCTACTTTGACTTTTGAATTATTTTTATTACTTTTATTGTTCAACTTAAATTTGCATTATGGTAGCCTGCTCAGCGTGTAATGTGAATATTTTAGTAACCCAAAAAAGAATTAAATGCACCAATGGAAACTGCCATCACCTATATCACCAGGATTGTGTCAAGTTTAATGAAACAACTGGTTTACGTTCAAAATGGGTGTGCCCTGTCTGCGTGGCTTCCAGACCCAAGGTGGGAGACAACTCCAATACCCCCGTTCACGACAAAGTTCCTAGAGATTTGATGGCAATGCCGACGACCTCAGACAATGACACGGTGATATTGGAAATTCGCAAGCTCCGTGATGAAATGAATTCAAGATTCGAAAATCAAGAAAAATGTCTAAATAAATATAACTCCACGCTTATTAAAGTCCAACAAGACTTAAAGGATCTTGGCTCTCAATTTTCTTTAATACGAGAAGAATTGGATGAAGCTGTAAAGTCTATAAAATTTTTATCAGACGCACACGACGACCAAATAAAAATAAATGAACATACTGAAAGTTCTCTTTCGAAAATTCTTGACGAGAACTCATTTCTCAGGTCTGAATTAAATTTATTAAATACAAAAATGGCTCAGCTAGAACAATCCACTAGAGACAACAATTTGGAAATTCAGTGTGTCCCTGAACAACGAAATGAAAATATTCTTAACATTATAAACAAAATAGCAAGCACAGTAAAGTATGATCTAAAAGACACTTACATCGCGGGTTTCCACAGAGTAGCTAAGTTGGATTCAGAATCAAAACGCCCACGCAATATTATACTGAAAATGAACAACCAACGTACCCGAGATGATTTCCTAGCCGCTGTAAAAACCTTTAACCGCCAAAACGGAGAGAAATTAAACACATCTCATATTGGCCTTGCTGGTGCTAAGTCGCCAATATTCATCTCGGAGCATCTCAGCCCTGCCAATAAACAACTTCACGCTGCCACTAGACTTGCTGCTAAAGAAAAGAAATACGACTTCATTTGGATAAGGAATGCCCGCATTTTTATTCGTAAGGATATTAAATCAGAAGCAAAGTGGGTAAAAAATTTAGATTTTCTAAAAACCTTGTAAACTTTAGCAACAACATATTTTCTCTTTACTGTATTTATTTTAAAATTCACTCTAAAATGTTATTACCAAAATGTACGAGGCCTCAGAACCAAAACAGAAGAATTTTACAAGTCTGTATTGTTAAATAACTACGATGTAATAATTTTAACCGAAACGTGGCTTAACAATAGTGTATTTGACCATGAACTTTTTGACCATCGTTATAATGTTTTCAGACGAGATAGATCGTCAACTTCTTCTAGTGAGAATAAACGAGATGGAGGTGGTGTCTTAGTTGCAGTGAATAACCGTTTTCGTGTTATAAGAAATTCCAACTGGGAATCAGCATGCGAAGACCTTTGGCTCTCATTAAAAATTAATAATAGTTTTTTAATACACATATGCGCTGTTTACATACCTTCACCTGTTAACTCGTCGTACCTCGAAACTTTTTTAAATAATACTACTCAAATCATACATAATGACGTGAACTCTCAGCGCTCTTCCACTTTTGTGATAGGTGATTTTAATCTATGGGAATTAGTATGGCAACGCGATCGTGATTTAAATTACCTAAAAACGTCTTCCCGTTGTAGTTCACTTAGTACATATTTCCTCGATTCCCTTGCATTTAACAATTTACAACAATGCAATGCTGTCGCGAATTCAAATGATCGTATTCTCGATTTAGTTTTAGCCAGCGAGCCGTCGCATGTCAACGTCTATAATGCTGATTTTCCTTTAGTTTCGATCGATGCGCATCATCCCGCTCTTAAAATTAATATAGAAAATCCATCTCAACGTCATTTGAAACCAAATAGCGACATTGTTTTATATGATTTTTATAAGTGCAATTACGAAGTAATAAATTTTGAACTGGAACAAGTTGACTGGACTTCCCAATGGACAAACGCCTCCAACGTTGACGAAATGGTCACAACTTTCTATGACACTGTATTAAATATTATTAAAAGTAATACTCCAGTACGCAAACTACGCAATGAAAAATATCCCACATGGTTTAGTCGCCCCTTAATAAAATCTCTTAAAGAAAAAGCTAAGTTTCATTCAAAATACCTAAAATATGGGAATCTCAGAGACAAGCTCCAGTTTGATTTACTTCGAAGGCGATGTAAGGACATGCTAGACCACTGCTACTCAGAGTTTAAAAATCACGCGGCTGATCATTTACGTCATCGTCCTAAGCATTTTTGGAAATTCTTTAAAGATAAAATGAGCAACTGCACAAATTTACCACATGAAATGGTTTTTAATAATACGGTTGTTAAAGGTGGTCAAGAAATATGTAATGCTTTCTCTGATTTTTTCCAATCAGTATATTTTTATTCTTCGAATTCAACGACACTATCCAAAAATATGCATGATGCAGATACAGACAGTGGTGTCGCCCCTTTTAGCACGTTGGTGATATCTGAAAAAGAAGTGTTAAATCGCTTAAAACTTTTAGATGCCAATAAAGGCCCAGGACCCGATGCAATACCACCAATATTCTATAAAAATTGTGCCAAAAGCCTATATGTACCACTTACTCTAATCTTTAACGAATCATTAAAATTCAGCGTCTTCCCATCTACTTGGAAACTCGCACACTTAACTCCGATTCACAAAGCAGGCTCATTAAACGAGATTACCCAGTACCGACCTATCTCAATTCTAAGTACACCTGGAAAAGTTCTAGAAGACATAGTAAATACTAAACTTTTGGCCCACATTAAATGTAAAATTGATCAAAACCAGCACGGGTTTCTGCCTCGTAAATCAACAAACACAAATCTGTTAGGTTATGTATCTGATATAGCTGAAGCACTTGATAAGAATCTCGAAGTGCATGCCGTGTACACCGATTTCAGAAAGGCGTTCGACTTAGTAAATCATGATCTTCTATTACATAAGCTCTCAAATATGGGGATACACGGATCCTTATTAAGATGGTGCGAGTCATATTTACGCAACCGCTCCCAGCTTGTCTCAATCCGAGGTTTTAAATCTACCCCCTATACTATTCCATCGGGAATACCGCAGGGCTCCCATCTCGGTCCTCTCTTCTTTTTAATATTTATCAACGACCTCCCCCGTGTAATACAATCAAACTATAGAATGTACGCTGATGATTTAAAAGTTTATAGAACGATTAAGGATAAAACAGATGTTAATATACTTCAATCAGACTTAAATAATATACAAAAATGGTGTACAAATAATCAGATGTGCTTAAATATTAATAAATGCCATCACATTACATTCTCTAGAAAGAAAATTCGAACACCCGTAACTTACCTTATCAATAATTTACCACTCACGGAAGTGAGCTTTATCCGTGACCTAGGCGTGATCATGGATAGTTCTTTAAGTTTCAGAAACCATTACGATCATATTGTTAAAAAAGCTTCACAATTATCCGGCTTCGTCACGAGACAAATGAGATTCCTGAAACAACCTCAACTTACCATTTTAATTTATAGCACCCTCGTTCGTGGAATACTAGAGTATTGTTCAGCTGTCTGGAGCCCTAGTTACCAAGTCCATTCCGATAGAATTGAAAGAGTCCAGAAACGTTTTTTGTATTATCTTAGTTACTCAGAACATAAATGTAGGGTTTTAACTTCCTATGACCAGCGTCTATCGTACTTTAACTTGAGTGGTTTACATACACGCAGGAAAGTAGCAGATATCTTATTTCTTTATAAGGTTCTACATGGGGAAGCAGATTGTCCTGATGTCTTGGAGCGCATTTGTCTTTCAGTTCCGCGTATCACTACTCGTTTACATAACAGATTATGTTTTCTGCCAGCTTCAAGTAAAACTAATCTTGGTCAACATGCACCTTTGTTTCGAATGTGTACCTATGCAAATAGTATCCGATCAGAAATAGACATATTTAGTGGTTCTCTGGTCTCAATTAGGAATAAATTATTAAATTTCATCAAATAAATAGTTATTATAATTATTGTTATACATAGATAAGGTATCCAATTGAAATTTGTAAATTTGCATGCTGTGTCTACATCCAGAAGGTTATAAATCAACTGCATGATAGTACATAATTAATAGAATAAATCACAAACATTTGTAACCAGTTTTGTAGACCAATAAATAAAAAAAAAAAAAAAAAAATATGGAAGACAGAATATATTATTGAATTAATAGGTACCTAAATTTAACCGTAGGAGTAAATAAAACACATTTGTATAGGTTCATGTGTCGACACCTCCTACGTATAGTATCGTAATCAACAAAATTGCGAAAATTAGTTTTACACATTTTCAAATTCTTCATAAGATATGTTATCGTTTGAACTAATAAAAAAATATATATTTACAATAGAACCCTAGATAATAAGACTGCTAATTATCGTATGTTCATCTTGATCGAAGTAAAATATGGTATAATGCAGTTCCCATACACTACGCGGGGGTGCGGGGATCTTTGAGCCGTGCGACCGAATGGCAACTGTTAGTAACGATTAAATACGCGGGAGAGGAGCACGTGCGCTGTTATCGTCGCTGTTTTGTAAACTTTGCACTGATTTTCATTATTTAATCTACATTGCTAGATATATATATATACTAAGTATGTCATCTAGGTCAAAAAAAATGATTGAATCAGTGATTAGATGTGATGAGATCGGATCACAAAAAGTAGAAGAGGCCGTTACAAATATAAATTGTGATGGTAATGTGTGTACCCAAGACCAGAGTGTTGAGGATTCTATGAGGATGGAAGGTAAATTATGTTTTACTAATATTTATATTATACCTAATTATGAAAAAAAATACATAAATTTAAAAACGTTTATCGCCCATAGTAAAATATCGTAAGTATGACTTACGATGTTATACTTCGATTTCAGAGACTTTTCAAATATCGTAAGTAAATACTTAAGATACTTTACGATGGGATAGTAATATAAATGGTTCCCGTATTCGTACTTACAATACTTTACGTTGGAATTTCTTCTTGTTTTTCTATCCTATGTTGTACTTAAGATATTTTACTATGATACGATGAATAACTTACTATAGTATTTTTTTCAAAAGATCTCAATTAAAAGATATCTTTCATTTTTTTTACAGAGTCGCCGCTCCCTTCTAACGCAAATACACACAACAACAATTTGTGTACACGTCTTTAGAAAAAAGATGTCTTTAGAGAAGCAAATATGCGAGGCCGTCATTCTAATCATCGCAAAATAATAACTGAAGATGTTATCAAAAGTGTATGCGATCACATTAAATCGATACAGCCTGTAGAATCTCATTATACTCGCAGTAGAAGTAATAAAGTTTACCTAGATGGAGACCTTAATTTTCAGCGCTCGTTTGATTTATATAATGAATGGCTCGACACGTGTACGTACTCTTCAAAAGCTAGTACTGAACGGCAATACCGCGACATAGTTAATGAACACTTTAAGATTAGTTTCTACGTGCCAAAAAAAGATCAGTGTGACAAATGCCATATTTACAAGAACATATCTAGTCCGACATTATCTCAAACACAATTACACGAAGAACACCTTAAAAATAAAGAGGTAGCTCGCAAAAAGAAGTTGTGTGATAAAGAACTTGCCAAAATATCAAACGGTAAATTATTAGTCGCCACATTTGACTTTCAAAAAGTACTAACTGCTCCATACGATAATATAAGTGTGCTGTACTACAAAAGAAAGCTTTCTGTATTTAATTTGACAGTTTTTAACTTAGCTGAACAAGAAGGTACTTGTTTTATGTGGCATGAGGGACAGGGCAGACGCGGGGCAAATGAGGTAGCCAATTGCTTATTTAAGTACATGGCTAAATATAAGGATCAAGGTGTAAATGAATTTCGGTTTTGGTCGGACAATTGTGTAGGCCAGAACCGAAATCGTATCGTATATGCTATGTACATGCAAGCAGTGATTATGTTTCAAGTTACAATACATCATTGCTTTTTAGAAGTTGGTCACACCCAAAACGAAGGCGATAGCGTCCATGCCTTAATAGAAAAATCTGCCAAAAATAAACTAATTTATACACCGTTTGAGTGGTTTTGTTTAGTACGCTGGGCTAAACAAAAAGGAAAGCCTTACATAGTTGAGGAATTATTACTAAAGGGAAATTGGGTTAAAAGTACTACTGGGGATAAGGTGCAATGGAATAAAATAAGAGAAGTCTTTGTTAAACCTGAAGATCCTTTTAAGTTATTTTATAAATATGATTTAGCTGCCGATGATTATCATGTTTTATGTATAAAGGCGTCTACCAGGAGACAATGCATATCCAATGTAGATGCACTGTATGAAAATAGACTGCCGATTCCTAAGGCAAAAAAAGATGATTTGATGAACATGTGCAAGTCTCATATTATACCTAGTACTCATCATGATTTCCAAAGTTTACCAGAAAGTGGCAATGACCTTAATTTGGATTCAGATTCAGATTGATTTTTTAAATTCAAGTTCTTATTAAATATTTTTTATTGTTGTATGTACTGATTTTGTAATTTTAAAGACTGAACAATTATGATTATTATTAGTATAGATTAGTAAAGAAAGTTTATTTTACTTTTTGAAAAATATTTTTGTTTCGTTAGTTTTAAAGATATATTATAAGCAAGATTGCGCCCGAAATGATAGGGAAGTTTATTTTATTTTTAGATTCTGAAAGAGATTTTTGTTTCTTTGGTTTTAATGATATATTTTATTGCAAAAATGTGCCCAAAATGATGGGGAAGTTTTTTATTTTTAGTTTATGAAAGAGATTTTTATTTCGTTGATTCAAATGACATATTTTATTGCAAGGTTGTGTCCAAAATGATAGGGAATTATCATTTTCTGCTAGTATAACACTACTATTACTACTTGTTTTTTTTTTTTAATTTTTTTTTGTGTGTTACTGATGTTTATTTGGACTGCTGTAATTGAGAAATACATTACATTTCAGTTTAAGGAAAAGAATTTCATTTCAATCATCCCTCAATATACGTCGCTCACGAAACGATACAATGACCTAATTATAAAGCATACTGTCGTATCTATACACATTTCACATTATTATTTTGTTAGTATCCTTGTAAATTGTCGTATGTGTAACATACGTTATTTAATCCTACATATAGTTCGACGTAAAGTATAGTAAGTACTACATACAATGAAGTACGATTGATATTTTTCGAAGTACAATATCGTATGTGATTTTTAAGAAAATCTAGAAAAATAAAACCGGCCAAGTGCGAGTCGGGCTCGCGCACAAAGGGTTCCGTAGCAGCAAATATAATAAATTACAGTTAAATCAACCTATCTCAAAAACTATAAGAGATACTTTGATCAAACCAAAAATCGTTGAAAGAGTTAATTAGCATGCATCACCTCTATTTTTTTTAGAATTTTATACCCCGTAGTTATAAAAATAGAGGGGGGGGGACATACTTTTTACGACTTTGAGAGCTGATATCTCAAAAACCGTTCACTTTAAGAAAAATGTTTTTTAGAAAACTTTATATCATTTTAAAAGACCTTTCCATTGATACCCCACACGGGTATGTACATCGAAAAAAAAAATTTCATCCCTCAGTTACATGTATGGGGGGCCCCACCCCCAATTCTTTTTTTTACTATTTAGTGTCATATTTTTGTAGCGGTTCATACAACACATATTCCCATCAAATTTCATCACTGTAGTACTTATAGTTTCCGAGTAAATCGGCTGTGACAGACGGACAGACGGACAGACGGACAGACGGACATGACGAAACTATAAGGGTTCCGTTTTTGCCATTTTGGCTACGGAACCCTAAAAATCAAGTATTCCTTTTAAAGGTAATATAACACTCATAAAAATGTAGCTGTATGCCAAATTTGGTTCTTAATCAAGAGTATTTGGCTTCATAAACATCAATAATCTACTTGCAAATCTTTAAATAGCTGTACTGTAAAGTTGATCAAATACAGTTACGATATTATACGTAGGAGGTGTCGGTGTATTGAAATTAAAATCACAACGTCAACGTCTAACATTTATTTTCGGGAAATGTACCGTCTACGTCTTTGAATCAAATAATGAGGTAAATTCATTTGAAATATTGAGGAAAAGTAATCGGAAATAACAATTAAGTTTAGGCCGAGTTAATTTAACAACATAATATGTAACTTCATTTCGACGTACATTATTGACGTACAAGAAACAAAAACATACGTACCTACAAGTTGTATATAGTACCAATACGTAGGTACTTATATTACATATAATACAGTCAATGTGCATCCATAAAATTGGTAACATCATTTTTTTAAAACAGAAATTATATATTATATACCATTAAAGAATAGCTAAATTCACAAAGTCTTGTGTGATTGCGTAGATGTTGCAGCTCTCACCCATTTTATCTCGCTTCACGAGTCTTGCAAGGGGCCTTGGCGAGCCCTTGTAACGTATTTGACCTATTACTTCTGCCTCCTTATAAGATATGTTCCTATACTGTTGTATTATATTTAAAAATTTAATAGTTACGTACTTACTCAGGGAATACATGGTATTATACACTGAAATCAACAACTATAATGAATACTGCAAGTAAACAACAATTTATTTATTTATTATATCTACATTACACATTACATAATATTAAAAAACAACTTATTATATTTTTAGAGAGCTATAAAAATACAAAAAATATTTTAACAATCTACTTATAATGGAAGATCTAAATAAGCCTAAACGTCTAAATACTTATCAGTATTAAGTATGAATTTGATTGGGAAAACTTTAGAATAGGTGCCTGATAATAATAGGCATTTAAATTATTTTATAAGTTATATTTTCTAGATAGAGAGATAGATAGATTTGTTGGCTGAAAGGTTGAGTTTCCAGTGAATCAATCGGGCTGATCAATACCTTCCGTAGTACCTTGTAGTAGACGGACTGTGAAGTAGGGCTAGTTATTTATATATACGTAGTATATTATTATTAGTCTGTGTTTATATATATAATTTAAAAACGCTATTGAGTTTCTCCACTGCAATCCAACTGCATTTTTTATATTGCAATTAAGAAACGCCTAAATGATACTTAATATCTGTTTAGCCTGTGTAACATATTCTTTTAATTATTTTATTTATCTTTGTCTTTAAGTATCTTTGATTCTCATGCCCCAATAACATAAAGCGTCGGTAATATATACCTACGAAACGAAATAACATGAATCGCGAAAAAATGTTTGTTAATTTATCTGTGTTCTTGTTACCTACTTGAGCTGAGAAATTGAACCGTATTTGAGAAAATGAGTTGAATATTCAGCTACAGCCAAAGGCTACAGCACAGATTATTTCAAAGCTTAAACTTTCTGAACATTCTCATTGATAGATAGCATTAAAATACGATACCTACGTTATATTATTACCACAGAATACTAAATAGTTTCTATGTAAAATGTAAATATTACATAGAAAGACAAATAGATACTACCTAGGTAGTTATGATTATTTTGTTTGTCACAACATTTTTTTTTAATAAAACACACAATCAAATCGTAAAATAATTGTGTTAACTACAATTTCTCTTTTAAACATTTCATTAAAATAAGATGTGTATACTGATTAAAGAGAAGATATTTATTTTCCATCATAATATGCAACAATTCCTTTTAGGATACCTACAACTTTTAACTCATAATAATTATGATATGATATAGTTAAAGTATTATTGATATGATTGATATGTCTCTACAATAAACAGGCTAGAATAAGAATAGTAGATAGCAATTGTAATTATTGAAGAGAACAAAAAAAAATGGAAACAATCTAGACTAGACTAGGACAACGGTAGTGGCTAACTCTACTTAGTACTGCTTAGTGTGAACGATATGTTTTTAAGATTTCTATACATACATTTGTAGAAACTTAACATAATCTCACACTTATCTACTATGTTTGGCACTAGTGCACTTATTCGTATCTATGGGCAAACTTTTTTTTGACTAGGTAGTACAAACATGAAATAAAAACATGTACTTGTTAAAATTAACATAGGCCTACACATGCAATACAATCTCAAGATTTCATATTTTACGCTAAGATTAATGTATCACAGATTTAATTATAAATTAAAATATCTACTTACTGACAGAAACAATACAATTTGAGTTGATAATTATGCTCGCAACGACTTTGTTCTCCATAAAGGTTTAGGCGACTAATAGTTCCTGTTAGAAGCCAGTGTTTATTATATCTTCGCATAGTAGCTTCAAATACGCCATTGCTTGGACCAACTCGTACAACTACTAAAAATTCGCGCCATCCAACTTCTTTGTCATAGGGAGTACCAACAATCATTTCCGTTACTTCCATTATTTCCATAAGGGAGAGTTTGGCGCATTTCGGATTTTTACGAACGAGCATATTTAAATGCAAAGTTAAATGATTGGCAGCATCCTGTCCCTCAGAACTTTTAGTCGATAATTTTATTCCTCTATTACAAGTACACCAGTGATCCTCTATTCCCGCCATTTGGCATGTACGGTTATTCATTATTGGTAAAAACAAGCTTATACTCCTTTCTTTATAATAAGTTGTGGAACTTCTGAGTTTAATGTTATAATTACTAATGGCTTCCAAATTCACGAGATCCGAAAGAGTTGCATGTATATCGAACGGTGTTGTCAGACGGCCGCTGTTTAAATTAATGTTTTCATACGCAACTGGAAAATTTTCATAAAAGGACGATGGCAATAAAATGTGGATCAAAGGTAATCTCTCCTCTAAGCGACCCTGTTTTGTAAAGCGGATGTCACCCCATCTAATTCCATGATCGCTTAATAATATTAAAACTGTGCTTTCTAAATAACCTGATTCGTCAAGCAACATTAGAAACCTTTCATAGCTATCGTCCATTAACATTGGATAGTTCAAATAATCGTGGCTCATTGTTACTTCCCAAAAAAATCCAAATAACTTTGATGTCTTTAAAGCATTTGTTAAATTTTCAATATAATCAAGAAGAACATTATAAAAATAGCTATTGCCCATACATATGTATGAATTGAAATCGCGATTATTGCCTGAATATTTTTCAGCTTCATGCATAAACGTATGCAAATAATAATCAGTAGGACTTTGAATAAATCCAAATTTTTCGAAGTTAAACGTACCAAGACTGGCACTGTCTTCTCCAAACGCTGTGTAAAAGCCTGCACTTTTAAAGGAATTCCATATAAATGGGCAGTTATCAAAAGTAGATTTTGTATTTGGCCAGCAGGTCTTTTTTAAATCTTGCTCTTGTATGCCTAAAAGCATAGGAATTAGGTTTGGAAAAGTGTTATCTCCAACTTTGTTGTATCCCAACAGTTCTATGGCGCCTCTTTTTCTTAAAAAACCCAACGTTTTTGGCATAGTTCTATGAAAGTTTAACCTTGATATAGCGTCAATGCCAATGACTATTACATTGTATGCAGTTGGATTTTCTACAAAATCATCATTTCGGTTAAAAAGAGGTTTCTTCGGAGTAAATGCAAAAAATTGTTCAAAAATAGTGATGTATTCATGAACACAGGATACTTTGACGTATTCATTAATAACTTCTATACTAGTCGAGAACTCAATGCATTCGTTGTACTTCACTCTATCATCGATTTCGGCCGAAGAGACATCATCGACAGCCAGAGGTCGATAGAAAGACTTGTAGCAGCAAGTAATATTTGCATTTTCAGTTAAATTAAAATGTCGAAGGTTCTTTGAATTGATCCATATATGTGTTCGATTTTTATCTAATAGTGAAGTATTTGGATTTTCGCATTGTTTTACATTTTTAGGCCGTTCAATAAATTTTTTAATACTGTCATCAAAAGGTTGCAGCCCAGGTATCGTACATCCTTCAGTTTTAATTGTATAGCCTTCATCAGAATGTACAATGTTGTAAGGGAATGATCTTCGCGCTGTTTTTAGTGGATCTTCCGTGACAAATAAAATAAGGGGACTATTGCTTAGGTAAAGTAGGCAAAAACTGCTTCCGAACAATATTGCAAGTAGAATCACGTATCGTAAACGTATTGTTGTCTTTCTGTTTCGCTCCAAATTTTGCTTTGTTATCACCATTCTGAAAATTAATCATATGCTTAACGCGACATTGCTTTTTGAATCTATTTATAAAGATCTACTATTTTTGACTAACTATTAAAATTAAAAATGAAAATATATATCTTATTATTATACATTTCAATATTTAAATATTCTAAAATCTACATTGCTAATTTTTACTTTTATTTTCGAAAAAGTATACGTATGTATAAATTAAAATAAACAACTTAATAATAACACTTACATGAAATCACTTGCATTTTGGCATCACAGATAGCACAGTAGGATTAAGAGACATAAACATAACAAGATTAACGTGACGTAAACATCAGTAGTTTTCATTTTAAAACAAATATCACAGGGATAATCGAAGCTTTTTTGTTTGTATAAGAGAGCACCATATTGGAAGTTCGTGTCCAAAGTTATTGACAATAATTCAATTGTGATATATTTTATCTTTGAAAACTGCATACATGTCGACGCGAAGACTCCGCGATTTATGAAGAGAGGTGGACCAGAAGCTGGGAAGAGCATGCGCAGTGGCGAATTTAAATTCAGGCTGGACTGTCCACAGTTTCTCAAAATATATTTACAGAAAGGGTGAATTCTTTTATCGTTTATGAAAATGAGAAATAGATATCTATCACTAAGTATTGTGTTGTAACTTTGATTCAAATTGTTTGATCACCCGAAATAACAGATCTTAATATGTATAGGTACCTTATAATATGATTTTTAACTACTTTACTACAGGGTAAATTTTTAATGGGCTAATTAAACGATGGTTCTTTAAGCAAACTCAATTTGTTGTTTTATTCTTCTCTCGTGTTTACCTACCTATAAACCTAGTAATGCCGATAAAAAAAATACTTTACTATTCACAAGACGTCACCTCTATCACACGAAATCTTCAACTGAGGGCTTTACATGTAATGTGCAGCATGCAATATGAGATATGAAAGAAAATATAAAATATTTTTTACAAAACAATGCCCGCACGCTATAAAACTGTATGCTAATTTAAATTGATTTACCTACTACAAATGGTTCGAGTGTTCATTTTTAATAAGTTATTGTAATTTACTAGTTAACTACAAATATTCCGATTTGAAATGTAACTTTGATTTTTTTTTCAAAATTAAACATTTAATAAAAAATTATAACATAAATACCTTTCTATAGGAACAGCTGTTGAATTTGTCTTAGAAAGAAAAGCAAATTATTACAAATATCACGGGCATGTGAAAGCTTTCCGTTCAAAAAAATTTTTAGAAAAATACTAACAATAATTATTGACAGAATCTCACACGAGTGAATATTCATTTTTTGTTCTTTGTGTTTATTCTTTTTTTCTCCAATGTAACTATGTGTGTGTTAAATAATGGATTTAAATAAATAAATAAAAAAGGTATGCGTGTACACACGTAAGAAGTGAAACTACGCAAAAATGTCACGCGTACGGCGTAACGCAAAAATGTCACGCGTACGGCGTAACGAAAAAATGTTACACTAAATTTTTGTCCAACCCCGATAAAGAAGTTTCACTTCAATAAAATTCATTATACGTATTAATCTGTGTATAATGGATCATGAATATAAAACACTAGGCTTATATTTTGAGGTCATTATACTACAAACATCTAAATACATTTGTATTCCAAATATTTTATAATAATCGGTACTGACCTCTATTAATCCTTTTAAAACGTTATTATAGTGTTAGATGCGTGGGTCGTGTGCAGTTAACGACTTATGGCTAGAATTTCTAGCGCTCCTTCAACATAACACTCATTGTTTTGCCCGCTTAATTGCCACTTTATCGGTTTGTTAGTGAATTAAACTGTAGCAACCGTCACACGCAAGTTTAAAAAAACTATTATCAATATTTTGACTTTTATCGTGATAACATATATCAGCTTTCGCTACACTATTCATAATTTTAATTAACAGGCGTAATCTATCATGATATTTGGGTAACCGTTGTAGGTATGTTTGGTACCTAATACGAATTATTGATAAAATAAAAAATTAATTATAATAAGCGCGAAGGGACTTGTAGTTTTGCATACACTGATCACGAAAAAAATACTAAAACAACAAAATTGCGTCAAAAAATTTTTGCTAAATTTTTCCTGAAAATCCATGTTTTCTTCTCTGGCTTCGCGCAGGCGGCATATATAGCTTCGCTAATGTGAGCGTTTTATCTATAAAAACATAATCTCAAACGATAGCTCACGTGCTGGTGGCAAAGCTGGGCGGGTTGCTTGTTATAGGTGTACACATAGAGTTTTACGACTTCATCTATTTGAAAAAAAAAATGCGTCTGGAATTTTATAAGTATTTTTTACGTACTCAGCGTATGCAAAACTTTATAGTTTTGCATACGCCTCCTTTGAGCTTAGTATACCAACAGTGGGACACCCTGTATATTCGTGACATTTTTATTCGCGTTTCCATGAATCATGAATCCATTATCCAATACATAGGTATGTTTACGTTTTAAGCATTAATGAATAATCTTAATTTTCACTTGATAGCTTCGGGCTTCCTTGGTACAGTGGTAAGCGTAGGAATGCGCTTCAATTTATAGGTACTGGGAATCAAATCCGGTGGAGATGATTAAAAATTAAATGAAAAAGAAGAACCCGCTCTAGCATTGATTGAGATGGCTGTTATAAATTTGCTCTACCTATATTAAAGGAGTTAGGAAATGCGGGACTTCATATCAGTTACAGTTGAACAAGAGTAAGATTAATGACTTTATTACTCTTACTCTTCAAAATTGAGAGATAAACAAATATTTGATTGTATAGAGTTTAATCAAAATATAAAGCAACATATTTTTGTTTCAACGAGGATTATAATTTATAATTTTATGCCTCCGATCGATACCCATTCGCTTCGATTAGTAACTAATATTCGATTTCTGCCGCACCGTGGTGGCAATCAAAGTTGTAATGAAATAGAATCCATTAATTTCTGATCTACCTCGTTCATGTCATATGAAAAGATCTTTTTATTAGACTTCTTTTATAGGTTAAATATTTTAATAATCAGCAGTAAAATCTTCGTGAATAAAATTTAGAAACAAAAATAATAGTTACGATTGTTGCAATTGGCATTGTAGGTTACCCGGTGATATCATATAAGCAAGGAGTCCCTTCTCGTAAGGGTCGAATGATTTAAATTTATTATACTCACCGGAATTGAAGGGGAAATTAGGGACTTTACGCATGCGCCAAAATACCTAAAATTGTCAGGCTTACGAAGTGTATTTCTTTAACATGCTCCTGGCTGTTAGTGTATAAAATTTATTGAGATTATTATTGAAAATTTTTACAAACAATTTGTCGATTACAAGATATGAATGAGGACCACGTCGTTTACCCTCGAGGTAAGAATCTTTGCTTTTGTGAGGTTAGGAGGCCGTGGAAAATCGATAATTTAATAACATAAGCCTGATGATTATTTATTAATCATGCAAGGTAATGACGCACGCAATTAATATAATTTCATTAAATAGTACTAGATAACTTCACGAAAGTAGAAATTTTGGTGATTGGGTCTTGTATTTATGTTTGATGTGATGTGTGATTTTGGAAATCTTTTTTCAGGTCCTGGCCCTACTCTTCCTGACACTTATTCCATGGCCGGGACCCTCTGTATTCAAAATTACATGTTCTCGTGACAACTCGAAAATCGTAAGAAAAGTAATACAAAACAAATGGCTCCCGGTTTTAGAAAGGTTCCAGGTCAGTATATGCAATGTAGGTATATTTTGGTATGGTATGTCGAATATATCTTGTTTAAAGTGGTGTGCTTTTAATTTTATACATATTATTAATTTACAGTGGATTCATTTAGTTTTAAATCGTTCATTTGAAATATACATTTTAGGTAAAATTACCCCTGGAATGTCCGTTCCACCCTGCGCGGGACATATTTGCACCTCAACATGCGGCCAAACTTCAACACCGCTCATCCCAGTGGACATGTGCTTTCTGCGGCAAATCCTTCTACGAAGAACGACACCTTGACACACACTTTGACCAGCGACATAAGACTCACATTAATAAGGCAAGACATTTAAATGCTTTTTGCCAGCACGTATGTACCATTTTATCATATTTAATCGATTGCAGCCAATCCTTTTATATTACCTACAACCCTACCATTCCATTTGCATATCCAAGTTTAGCAAATACAAAAAAAATTAATAATGTAAGTGAGAATGTTTGCCCTTTGCACTTTCATTGAAGTCATTCCATCGTAAGTATAGGTATCTAATGAGTAATTTGTTTACAGGCCGAAGATGCAGTGTGTTTAGCAGATTACTGTGATATAATGCGGTGTCAGGTACTGATCGCACACGGGTTGCTAAGCGACGGCGTCGTACCAAGCACAGATGTAGAAGTGTGGCAAGATCTGGAGTCAGCGCGGAAAGCTCTCGCACCAGCTGCTACAAGGAGTATCGCTAAAGTACCAAGCCGCCGTCGGCAGAGAGCCCGACCTCCTCCACCCATACCAGTACCTGACTGTCCACGAACGGAGGGGGATACTCAAGAACCAGGTAAGTTGATATTAATTGTATGCAAATTATGATAAAATTTAATTGAAGTACCTAAGTATAAATATCAAATAGTGTATCATATAAATTTTTATTTGAAACATTAACGTACATATTTCTTTTTGAAGTAGAAACTCCAGAAGAGAAAAAAAGAGAGGAGAGCGACGGTGATACAAATCAAACGGCAGAACTCTGTGATGCTGACACTGTTGAATCGTCTCTGCCGCCGGACAGTCGGCAAAAGAGGCTTGCCGATTTACAGGCAGAGCGTGCTGCCTGCGACCCTAATAAACTTCAGGGTTTAAAGGTATTTCACTATAACGTAAGATTTACGTCATATTGTATTGTGTGGTGTTAAAACCACCTGAGATAACAGTAAAGATACCTTTTTATTGAGAAAACATACTTCATAATGTTATTTATTAACTAGGAGCTTCACTTGTGCAAATTTGGATAGCAAACAATGGAATTCAGAATATTCCACAGTACCTAAATAATGATAAATAATGACTATTTACCGTTATTAACACAAATAAGCTATTTTATTAGTTAATTTCCTAAAATAATGATTTTTCTAGGTGCGCTGTGAAAAGGTTGTGCATTCATGTATCGCGACTCTTCTTTTACATTTAACACAACCACAATTTACTGAACTTGAAGGTAATGTCCAAAGAACTGATTATTTATTAACAAAAGTAGCCCTTGTAAACTTTTTATCGAATTTAATGATAAATGCAAGTTTAATTAGCTTTGAAAGTATTATTATTTTAATGAATATTGTTTTTAATGTAAAACTACTGTTTCAGAGGAGATGCAGCGCGCTGTTTGCTGGTACCTAAGTTGCGACCGTTACTGGGAGGACACGACGCCCGCTGCCCGCGCTTTTCCTTGGCCACTGTTGTTGGCACTGGCCACGGGACTTGCGCTAGCTTTGTGCATGTGCTACTATATCATATGGATTGTGTTTGAGTAAGTAAATATAAGTATAGAGGGTAGCTTTTTTTCTCAAATCTATCTTTTCGCAATTCTGCCGTTATTTTCATTAAATGTGATTGTGATGTGATCCCAATAAATGCATCAGCTAACTACAATGAGTCATTTAATTTTTCTTGGGTACAATCCCATCAAAACGTGGCATGTATATCTATGTATCGGTCCATTCTATCCATTCGGAAATTTAATCACAAATAATTGAATATTATCTGTAGCTCAGAAGAGGGTAGCATAGCGGGTAGCGCGTCCGTTTCCATGACGACACACTCTTCCCCGGCTCGCGCCGAGAGACTCGGGGGCGAAGACGCAATGTTGGATGACGAACACGACGACCATTACATTTATGTCACATACCCGCCAGAATTGAAACGGAGGCTTCTAGAAAGGTACGCTAAAAACATCACCCTGATTATACTCTCTCCGTATATAAGACAGACGAGAGTAGATTGAAGGTTATTTTATGATTAATAGGTGTTTTATTAAAATATGCAATGTTACGATTAGAAACTAATTATACATAGGTATTGAGATTATTGTATCAAATCTGGAATAGTAGGTAATGTTTTGCATTCAGCATATAATTACATACCTACCTACTTTATTATCTTCTAGTTATTCGTAAAAAATATTTGCATTTTACTACAAGTCGTAAAGTAATTGTCTTTTTAGTGTGTGTTGTTGCTATATTGTGTTTGTGTCTCTTTATAATTACCGTATGGTTGAGTGTACAATGTTTTTAAATTAAGATTGTAGGTAGTTGTTTTTTTTTACATAGACGCATATTATGT
Source organism: Colias philodice (assembly GCF_061535455.1). Lineage (NCBI taxonomy): Eukaryota > Metazoa > Arthropoda > Insecta > Lepidoptera > Pieridae > Colias > Colias philodice. The sequence goes on from NC_143087.1 coordinate 4,246,977, forward strand.
AGATGGGGAATGAATAATAAACTAACAATTGTTATTGTTTTAGCTGCTACAATAGAACGACTCGTCTTTGAGAAACGACCGCTCATCTCATTTCGTCGTGCATGGTTTTTAGTTAATATTTAAATAGACATATTGGTATGTAGTCATTAGAACAAAGACAGTCTGATTTAGCCAAATGTACCTACCTAATGTAATCGTCTTCTGTGCCTTCATTTGACTTTATTTTGTATAACGTGACATATTTATGTAGAATATCGTTATAACTTCTAATCTCTTGTGACTTTTAAAATGTAGAAGAAATGCCTGTTATAAATGATGATATGTATAATATTGTATTCCGCAAGTATCTATTGCATTATCATAGATAGGACTGTCTTTTCTTGTTTTTAACGCGTTCGTTTAGTTTCTCGTAAAATACATACTTCTATCTATCTATTTAGCCTAAAAATATTAATAAAATAGAAATCAAGTGATAAGGTACAGAAAATGATTAAGTCCAATACACAAATCGCTCGCACAATAGAATTTCTATTTACCTACATAGTCTAAAATCAAAACTTAAATAATGTAAATTTCGTGTAATTTTTAAGTTTAGAGTTTGTAAAATTTTATTTAGAAGTAGTTCGCTTATTGAATAAAAATGGTGCCTATTTTGTATAAACATAGGAAAATGTAGCGTTCACTTTTTATAGGTACTAAATAGCAGTTTGTTTAAATAGATTGTTTTTAAAACAAATGGGTTTGGCTTTGTATTTGTATCGTGTTATCGTTTAAAGTATTTGTAAACCTAATCAGTTAATTAACAAATGTAATATTTAGATAGTTGATTAAAATTAACTTTTTGTTCACGGTATCCTTTGTTATTACATTTAATCAGATTTGGTTACGTGGGCCACACTGAAAGTTTTGCGTAACTAATAAATAAAACAATTTACTTGTCTAATATTATATTTACTACTTTTTAAAGTATTCTCCGTTACATTTAAAACACTTTTTCATCCGTTCAAACCATTTCTGGAAACATGAGGACCATTGGTTCGAGGGTATGTTTTCTGCGTGCTGTTTGAAAGCAACCACGGCCTCTTCTGGCCACGTAAATGTCGAACCACTCATTGAATCATATATTTTTGGGAAAAGGAAGAAATCGCAAGGTGCTAGGTTGGGACTGCGTGCGGCATGAGTCACATGCTCTATGTTTTCAGAAGCCAAAAATGACTTTGTTTTGTTCGCGGTGTGCGCCGAAGCACTGTCATGGTGCAACAAGATGCGACTTCTAGGTCGCTTTTCTCTTATTTTTTCTAAGACATTGGGCAAACAAATAGTGGTGTACCACTCAGCATTAACAGTCTTTTGTTACTCGAGTGGGATAGTGCAGACAGGATTCGTCTTAGAGAAAAATAATGCAATCATTTGTTTGGCGACCCTTCTCGCCTGCCTCAATTTGGTTGGTTTGCTGTCACTTTCAAACACCCACAAAGAATATTGGTGTTTTCTTTCTGGAATATAACCATGTATTCATATTTCATATCCTGTCACGATATTATACACGGCATTAGAATGTCCGTAATTGTACTTTAATAGCATTTCTTAACACCAATCTACTCGATGTCGTTTTTGTTCTGGAGTGAGTTTGGGAGCAATCCACCGGCAACCAAGCTTCCTAACTTTGAAATGTTCATGTAAAATTTTCTGAATTTGGCTCATACCAATCCCCAAATGTCCTCGAATCTCCTAATAAGTGATATGGCAATTTTCTTAAATTAGTCGTCTGACGGTAGCCATATTTTCCTCCGTGATCGCAGTTGAGGGTTGACCTTCACGAATTTCATCATGGAGAGAAACACGGCCGCGATGAAATTCAGCATATCAATGCCTTACAGTGCTCAAATGAGGTGCTTCCCTCCCAAAAGTATTTTGAAGGCGAGCAGTGCAAGCTTTCGGAGAAAGCGAACTTTTAAAATCATCAAAAATCATCGCCCTAAAATTGTTTCGTGTTAGTTCCGTTTTTGCTACGGACAACGAACTTCAACTTGAGATAAAAAAAAATTGACAAGTGCTTCCCACCAAATTTTTTTTTCCTCAACTTATGAGACTTCATATGTTAAAAAAATAGAACATTCGAAATTCAAACATTTATGGGTGGCCAGAAACGCAAAACTTTTAGTGTGCACTAGGTATTGTCTTATGTCTGCGATTACATCTTGTACCTGATAATTAAAACGCCATTTAAGAATTGTAAGCGTTTAAAAGCACAAACCATTAGAATTAATATATCAAAGGCAATAAGACTCAGTCATTTATATTAGAAGTTATTAACTTGTATGCAATTGGCACCTTTCTTTGCTTTTATAATTAATTGTCTCTGATTGGATCTTTGAAGGCTTTTTGTTTTGTAAATCCTATTTGTTCTTTTTATTTAGAAACAACAAAAATTAACGAGCTATGTTTGTTGTTTATATTATAATTGCTTATTGTTGTAATTTCTTTACCTTTATAATGTTTTTACATTTATCAATTGGATTTTGCAGAAAATATATGGACCTTCATAAATAAGTACTCTGTGTTCTTATTTTATTATTATAATAATGCTTCAATGAGACTGAAGAACTCATTAATGATAGTGTTAAATTTTAAGATAAAACCTACTTTTTAACTCACTTAATCTAAGATACTCATTGCACAGTTAATTTATTTAAAAAATGTAATTTACGAAGTTTGTTAAATAAAGTTCTGATTGAAAGTTGAGATGTTTTTATTCAGTGTAAAATTTTATGTTACAGTCTTTGTTATAAATAATATTTATATAATTTCCTCTAGCTTTGCTATAAATTAAAACGAAATATACAAATAGGCAGGCAGGCAAAATTATTTTCATCCGTATTTAACGCCCTTCCATCCCGAGTTTCCTTCCATTACGCACTTGCAGCCGCACCCCGTTGGACAAGTATCGTGTTGCGCGAACCTATAATAAATATTTGAACGTTAATTAACAATAAACAATGATTTTAATTTCCAAAATATTATGTTGGATAGAAATTAAGAACGTAGATAGAAAATAATAATTCTAAGAGACACGAAGTAACGTGCGTTTTGTAACATTAGGAGAGTCGAAGACATTTAGCAAGCTACTACATTGAGAAAGGATAAGTAGCCCAAAAGGACAGGAGAAGTCTCTGATTTGAACTATTCAATCTGTTTATATTGCATATAATTTTCATGCCACGTACGTTTGTCCGCTGTGGATACTCTGAACCGTTTTAAATAAAGCACATGAGCAGTTTTATCCAACTTGAAAGATTATAGGATATACTTGATAAATTGAACTGTAGATATAATACAACAGTCGTACTGTCGTAGTCATTTCGTTATATAGCTGTTCCGAACAAACCATAGTCCACATTGACAAGTTAAAGCAAATGAATGGAAATAGCTATAATTTTAGTGACTGATTTCTGTCTTCAGAATCTGGGAAGGAGATTTTGGGAGATTTTTGACAAATTTAATGAACAAAAAATTAAACACGCATTTCCACAAGACAAAATACACACAAGTAATATAGATTCATATTTGGTGCCGTTATAAAGCACCTATTATTTATGTGAAGCGCAAAGAATAAATATAGAAACAGAGTTACTTTTGCATGTATAATCTGAATCTGAACAAAAGACTAATATCGTAATTATTTTACGAAACGTTGAATCATGCATGCCGTATTACATAATAATTATTTATGCAATAAAAATAATTTCTGACGGCAAGGGGCGCCAGGTGATCATCCTAATACCATGCGCGTACTTATGGTATGCACCGCATGACTGCATCGTCGTACGGACAACATGCGTAATGCGCGTAGTAGCTTTTCGTAGACGTCGTTCCGATTCGATTCATTCAAACCTATGTGTCGCGAGAGGATGCATATTCTATGTGATTTTACGTGTTTTCTACGCATATCGATATGAATAACATACGATATATAAGAAGTATTCGCGGTAGGTATGCTGCGTGATGTGGGGCTCTATCCAATCACCTAAATCCACAAGACGCAACTACGTGCGCGGGTGCGTAAAAACATCCGCACGTCGATTCAAATCTGTACTCTTCTAAAATCTATTTTTCAATCCTTGGTTAAAACTTATTCGTCGAATAATGTATAAAACTACCATTTTAAAAACGTATTCTAATTGCCCGTATTTGACAGTTTACGTGATATTTTAATATTATTGTGTAATACTTTATTGGACGGATGAGTTTAATCCAAGCATTAAAAAATCGGCCCTAAGGCATTGAGGTATTATTACTAGAGAGGGCATCACGAACAAAATCTGTGCGACAAGCGCGGCGGCGCGGGGCGGCTAGTGAGTCATACAGTTTGTAGATATTCTGCCTCTTATTACTTAAAAATTAAAACCAATCAATGTACCAATAAATATTGTATAACTTATTAAAAAAATATGAATAAACTTATCAATTAAAACTAATTAATGTAACAAATAAAAACTGAGTTTGAGACGATTGACTCTAACTCGTGTTAAAAAAAGTGTAGAAGCGATGTCCTCTCTAGTACGTAGTACATTGTCAATGCCCTAAGGGTATGTAAATAGCATTTGCTTTAATCGCTTTAGAGCGGGCACTCACCAGGCGAGCATGTGCCTTGCGTGTCCCGCGTGCGTGCACAGCGCGCAGGCGGCGGCGAGCCCGCGCACGGGGCGCGCGCACACGGCGCAGGGCAGCGCCACGCGGCACGCCGGGCAGCCCGCGCCGCGCGTGCACGCCCCGCACCGCCCGCACTCCCACGCTTCCCCTTCGTACTGGATGTCGTACTTGCAATGGACCAACTTCATTACCTGGGTCAATACATAATTATTATTTAAGGATTACCAACATTTGTCATTGACTGAAAAATTAGGACACAAGTTGTGTACAACGCATCGTGAACGTCATCTTAAACATAAGTTGGCGAGGAGCGAAGCAACAAGCGATTTAGGCAAAGACGTTATACTATTAACTAGACTGTGCACCATGGCGCAAAAACCGGTCCGAGTGAGAGCGTTCACAAGCCAACTTGTCCTTTTCTAACTAGGTGACAATGGCTCAACAAAATAAGGTACGAATTTCTTGAAAAGCAAGTTAGTAAATGTCCAGTACATATTATATTGATGATGCGCTACCTAATTTTAATGTATAGATTTTCTAGATAATGTGACGAATATAATTTATTTCATTCCAACCGTTTTTCGGAATAACATACATTTACTAGGAATTATATACAATGCCGGATTAAATACATTGCCGGTAACATAATATGTATAATAATCCTTAAAAACGTATATTATACATTAAATTTCATCAAAATCGGTCCAGTAGTTTATGCCTGAAAACCATACATACATACAAACCTTTCCTCTTTGTAATATTAGTATAGATAGTATAGAAGTATAGATTTACAAGTTACTCACCTCAGTGCGTTTATATAACAACTGCCATCGATGTAAAACATCCGCATACGTTCTCTTGAAACAATGGTAAAGATGTACAGTCGCCTCGTCAAGCACACAGGCAGAGTTTCTATCAGACTTCATAAGAGAATAGTCCGTGTTTAAATTTTCCGCTTCAGAACACGAGTTACTACGCAATATACTTGGCAGTGTCCAACCGTCAGCGCTTATCTCGCTGTATTGGTTTATTGTGTTGTACGGTGATGTATTATTACCCTAAAATAAAAGTTATAATGAGTTCATATTGAACATGCAAAATTTTAAAATTGAATAAAATAAAAGGTAAAGTTTAAAGTATGTATTCTTGAAAAAACATTCAATTCTCAATTGGATAGTTTTATGTTTCCTAACTTACATAACTAGACGTACTAATAGAGGATTGAGAACTGGAACTGCTTGAGTCGTTGAATACCGCAAAGGCACAAGTTAGCATGGCCGCCATTTGTAGATCGAGTGATTTGGCATAATGTGATATTCTGAAAAACAAAATTAAAGATGATGTTGAATATATGATTGGCATGAAACACTGCCAATAAATCGCATCGTTTTCTATTTTAATTGCAAATGAATCATGGATATATTTGCATTGAGCTTTTAATTTTTGCCATGTCGAAAATCAAGATGCCCTATGTCTTAATTTCACAGCTTCACAAAATGATACTCACAGAAATTGATATTTAGTTTGAGAGGACATACACTTAAAATGCTTTATTTTTCGCCCCGCAATGCGAAAGACGCGGGTTCTAATCCCGCCGCTTAATTTTTTATTTTTGAAGTGAAAACTTCTTTAGCGGCGTTGGGTATAAAATCTTAAACTCGCGTCAGGACACGTGGCCTGATCGAAAAAGCATAAGAAGGCTTTTTTTTTGTGCCCTTATATTCCATGCGTATTAGACGGATACCATTCCAAAATATCAAACATGCTGAACGTTTATAATCAAGTTTTCACTTCTGCCGGCACTCCCGGAGTGCAACCCGTCTTTTTTTTAATTCTCTTACTCACAGAGTCTGCAGCAGGTTACAGCACAGCGGATGCCCCGCCCAGCCCATGGTCTCCTCGCTGGACATCAGGTGGTCCACCGGCTGCACGCTGAGCGCCTTCGCCACCAGCGCCGCGAGCGTCCACGTGTGCGATAGCTCCTCTTCACCTTCGTCCGCTGATACTTTGGCATTGTGTTCACACATTTCTGCGAAAATATTTATTTATTTATTTATTTTATTTAAAAAACATCACATGTCATTACAGGACAATGCCCAATGCGACAGAGATACACTTTACTATACAATATAAACTTAGCTAACTTAAATACTAAATTGAAAATATTCATACAAAAATCAACATGGAAATAGAAAATTTAAATAACTTTTTTTAAGAATAACAGATTAACTGTAGTATCACCCTTGCGAATTCACTCATAGGACAATAAAATAAGTCCGCTCTTTCGTGCGCTTCATTTATGATGCGGATCGCCCGTACTATTGGTGTATTCGCAAGAAGGTTGGTTCGTGCTGTGGGCACAAGCAACAGTGGTGAGCGGTGCCGCTTCCACGCGAATCTGGTGGGGACGCAGAAACTCAAACATTCAAGTAGTCTTGAGTTCTGTTCCCTACCACGAAGAAGACTTATTACATAGACGGCAAGCGAAAAATCTCGCCGTACACTCAATTTATTGTACCCCACCATACCCAATACAAATAAGGTGGGGTACATCAACGGATAAAAAGGATATACCCCATATAATTTTAAATATAGATGTCTCATGAATTTATTTTGAACTCTCTCCAACATTAAATTATATTTGTCCTCATGAGGAGCCCAAACTGCTGCATTGTGTTCCGACTTCTTACTAAAGCTTTGGTCTGGTGATCATGACGCACAACGCTGAGGTATGCGCCCCAACGCAGCGTCACGACGCAGCATTTACCGTCCCTGCGGAGAGGTGGTCAGTTGATTTTGCCGCAGCTACCAAGGTAGACGTGAACATGAACAATTTTGCTGTAATTATCAAACTTCTATGTTTTTTGTCTTTATTTTTTTATAAAGAAGGATAGCTGCAAACTAATTCTATTAAATTGTCCTCGAAAAAATTCATATTGTCGCATTCATATATGCCGTGACGCATACCCGCACACCGCAGCGTTCAATCGAGAATGACGCCGCGCTGTGCGGGAGTACACCTCCCCACTCACCGCGCTTGCCCTTCGCCGCGGACGCATACTGCGACGGAACAAGAGAACATTGTCGACGTTTTTCATATGATTGAGTGTCCGGCATCGCAAACCGTATACCTCAGCGTTGTGCGTCATGATCACCAGACCAAAGCTTAACGCGTTATATAGGACCTTGAGTGTTGTAATGTTAGTGAAATCTTTGGCCTGTCTCAAAACAAATCCAAGGTTCCTGTATGCCGTTTTACATGTTTTTATTATATGTTCACGAAATCTTAGATCAGCAGAGAACCAAACGCCTAAGTCCCGACCCTGCGTCATACGCTGAATTGAGACCGGACCTATTTTGTAGTCATACAAGAGAGGAGACCGAGTACGATGGAAACTCATTACCGAACACTTATTAGGATTGAAGTGAAGCTTGTTTTGACTACTCCAATGAAGGATCCTAGCAACATCATTTTGTAGGCGTTCACAGTCTGACAGATTTCTTACTTCGGCGTATAATTTCAGATCATCTGCGAATAGCAAACACTGACCATAAGTGAGGACGTCTGACAGGTCATTAATCATTATAGTGAACTCTAATGGACCGAGGTTACTACCCTGACTTACACCTGATCTAGTGAAATATGACTGCGATTCGCAGCCATTATAGTCGACATATTGTTGTCTGTCTTTCATATAGGAGGCCCAGAATTTTATCAATTTCGGAGTAAATCCCATCTTCGCAAGCTTTCCCAATAGCACATCATCATCTACAGTGTCAAAAGCTTGATAATGAAAATATAATACATATAAACAAATGAAAATATATAATAATAACTAGCGGTCCGCCCCGGCCCGTGGTACATATTTACGTTTTCTCTACATAAGAACCATCATCGTACTTCAAGGAATATAATAAAAAAAGAATAATCGAAATCGGTTCAGCCGTTCTCGAGTTATGCGCTTACCAACACATTTTGCGATTCATTTTTATATATAACTAGCGGTCCGCCCCGGCTTCGCCCGTGGTACATATTTACGTTTTCTCTACATATAAACCATCCTCGTACTTCAAGGAATATAATAAAAAAAGAATTATCGAAATCGGTTCAGCCGTTCTCGAGTAATGCGCTTACCAACACATTTTGCGATTCATTTTTATATTATAGAAGATAACGTTTATGTCTTATCATTTTCAAAGGCTTATATAGTATACATTATACATACATATGTTAAAGGTTTATTGCCAAACAAAAAAGTATAAGTGGCACCCGTTTTAGGCTAAGTTCAAAGAACTTGCCTGTGTAGAAAGGCAGGATAATTGGACATGTTCGCAAAAAATTTTAAAAATTAAAATACTTGTTGAAGTTATCGTGAAATAGGGTCCCATCAAATACCTCCTATGATATGCATAAATTTTACTCAATTGCTAGTTTACAAAATAAAAATATATGCGATTAACTTGCCATTTCATTCCCTCTCTAGTATACCTATATTAAGAAGAGCTGGAACGTCAACACATTTACACATTGCACATGTTAAGCCGGGAGATACTGACACAAAATTTCGGGTCATTTGTAACAGGATGGCGGTCTAGAGGGGTCTTAGTACGCAATGACAAAAAGAAAAATGATGGTCAGAACACTGGTACCGGTGGACTAGTCGCGTGGGCGTTAGTCACACTCGTCGGATAAATAGCGAAAGTCCAACGATTTGTAACACAAAAATTTTAGAATTTACCGATAGCCCTTAAAAAAAGATGTAGGCGGTAGTGTCATGCCATACTTTTACGATGTGACTTACAGTCCGCCTTACCGACGTGAATGCGTTGATTTAAAAAAACAATTCAACCATTTGTACCGGGCTAACTTTTGCACAGGTAACCATCGTCGTGCAGCCATTTACTAAAATCGCCATGCCATACTTTTCGGACGATTCCAAATAGTCGCCATACCTCGGAAAATGTGCAAATTTTTGAATTTTTTTTTCTCGCCAAACGATTTGTACCACCCTACATTTTTTTTTCAACAACTCCTGAATGATTATAAATAGAAGTGTGATAATGCCATACCTGTGGGAGGTGGCGAATGTGTATAAGATTTTTTTCTTATTGTAAGATTTTATTCGTAGTTTGAACGATTTGTAGCAGTATGGCACTAATTTTTCCCTCTATTAAAAGTATGGCAAATATAATAATGGTCACGTTGCATCATATACTTTCCAAAAATGCCGTACTGGTCAACAGCAAACAACCGACCGACCGACGACGACAAATCGCCAATTCTTTTCATTTTTTTTACGTCTTGGCTTAAGTCTTACAATCATCCGCCCCATGTTTGCAATCTGCGATATTTTTTTCTAGGTAGAATTGTATACAAACAAACAGAATATAATGATCCCATACTGTAAAAAATTATTTTACGTATTGTACAGTCGTATTTTTGCAACGTGACGAATAAATTAATTTTTCAAGTATGGCAGCACTTTTTCCCCCTACTAGAAGTATGGCAAATATAATAATGGTCACATTTTATCAAATACTCTCCAAAAATCCAAATGCAATACTGGTACAAATTGTTTGGCGAAAAAAAATTTTTTTTTTTCAGATTTTCGGCGGTATGGTGGCCATTTGGAATCGTCCGAAAAGTATGGCATGGCGATTTTCGTAAATGTCTGCACGATGATGATTACCTGTGCAAAAGTTAGCCTGATACAAAATATGGTTGAATTGTTTTTTTTTTTAATCAACGCATCGCGTCGGTATGGGGGGCTGTAAGTTGCACCGGAAAAGTATGGCATGACACTAGTCACTACCGCCTACATCTTTTTTATGGGCTATCGGTAAATTCTAAAATTTTTGTGTTACAAATCGTTTGACTTTCGCTATTTATACGACGAGTTCGACTAACGCCCACGCGACTAGTCCGCCGGTACCAGCGTTCTGACCATCATTTTTCTTTTTGTCATTGCGTAATAAGACCCCTGTAGAACCGCCATTCTGTTACAAATGACCCGAAATTTGTGTCAGTATCTCCCGGCCTATGTGTAGCTTTTATTTTGCAATTGTTTATAAATACAGGGTGATGTAATTGGTGTAGTACGAATACCTAAAAATCTATGAAGAATTTTGTGATACAGTAAATCGAAGAATTATAGACTATTTTACAGTATTTAATGTTAAAAACTGTTAAACTGTTATGACGATTCAAAAGTGCTTCTAGAAGAAGTCTAATTGTATAAATGTTTGAGTTTGAGTTAAGAAAACCAATAGTGTGAAAATTATACAATAAACATGTAACACATATTTGTTAGCGCGTATTGGTAGGTATTACGTACTTACTACAAATATAATATTTCTTAGATAGATATCTAAACTCGACTGTATATTACTCGACCAAAGTCAGGACAAGTCTGCTCCGCAACTGCAGAAGACGTCCGTTATTTAAATCATTATCAAAACAACCATCCGTGTGTTGGGAGTGAGCGTACACGTGTTATTTGTATTGTTTTTATGACCTGAAATTTAATTATTATTTGATAATTGAATGATTATTAATACTTTTATCCAATTGATTATTATTAGAATAAATAATTAAGTTCATCAATTGATTTACTTTTAAATTATATAATTTTACAGGTAAATTATGAGAGCTTTCATAATTATATTTGCATATATTTATCTACAACGCACCATTTTACAATTCAAGTCTAAAATGAAACTAGAGTCGCATTTATTTTTGAACATACTGTAAGTGAAATTGCATAAGTGTGAGTACTGTGAACATGCCAGCTTTCCTTAATTGACCGATATTGTTGAAGAGATAGCTAAATTTGAAATCGAAATCCACGCAAATTCGTTCGGTAGTTCAGGCATAAATGAATATCAAAGAGTAGCTTTTCCCCAAAGTTTTCGAAACAAAACATATTTAATTCCTACAACAAGGTATGCAAAGTTGAGATATCCAAAGCTACTTACCAACTGGATTGTCAGGGTTGATAATATACTTCTCGGCAAGTGTTCTGTTTAGTAGGAATAAACTGTCAGCTGAGTACAGGACGACTCGAGGCGATGAGCAGCCAGATATACTGCCGCGGCTGCGCATACTGCCAGCTCGGCGACTTTGAGCTTTCTGTGTATGTAATAGAGCTTTTATTTGATAATAAATGTAACAGAACTATTCATTGTGAATGTGTGAACGCTTTGACAAAAATCGGTCGAATTAAATTTCGCGAAATATTTTGCTAGGTAACATTACAAGGAGTTTAAAAGGACATTTACATAAATTTTACCTTCGTTTTTTCTCCATTTATTTAATTAGATAGGGCCCTAACAAATGAATAAGCTAACTCGAAAATTCACTTACCCAACGATCTTGAAAATAGAATGTAGTGATAGAATTCGACGCGTGCCTATGGTGCAGCTGTGGGAAACCGGAGGCGTTTGTTGGTGAAGGAGTAGTTGTAGCATGTGGAGACACAGAACTGTACCCAGTTCCAAACAGCCCTGGAGTCAGAGATAAGGACGACATCGACCTTGGCGTCCCACTCTCGTGTTTTAGAGATAACCGCCGGGCATTGGCTGGTCTATTGAATACGACTAGTGTGCTAACACCGCACCATTTAGCGCTGCATGTACGAGGGAATGGGATGCAAGAATCACCTGCATTTTCACTCTCAGACTGACTTCTTTGGCTTGATTTCATTGAATCTGAATCGTCGGATGACTTCACTGGAATCTAGAATATAAATTGATTAATATTTTTATTGTATGATAATTTTCGATGACTTTAAATTATCATTTCCTTGATGTTTTTGATTTTTTTGAACAACTTTGAGCCATACCTCATCTATTGAAGTTGCCAAAGTTTTCAAACAATACAGCAAACATCTTTGGCCTTCTTTCTTCTTACGATATGCAGTTCTGTTAATAGCTTGCAATATTTTTATTGTGGTAGCGCTGTCTACATTTGTTCCCGATAACCATGAGAACTTTGGTATTGTTTGTTCTGTCACATTTCTCGGGAACGTAACTTGCAAGTTTGCAATGTATCCGTTGCGCTCTGAATGTATCTGACAGGTGCGAGTTTCAATATTCATATCTGTTACTTCAATATTGGCCATTTCTCTTATTGATTCAAATTCTTCATCTATGGAGGTAGGTGTTTTATGTACAATTTTGTTCTGTAAAGATAAATTTTATTTTTCCAGTTATTAGTTAGTTTAACAGTTAAAGTTTGTATAGCTTAGGCCTATTGTTCACGGCCGCACGAAAAACGCAAAACGCGACGTTGCCGCTCCGTCCGCGTCGGCACGGTTATAATTGTTTACGCAAGATGCAAGCTTTTATCTTGCAATTGTTAATTTATGAAAGCGTGCTTGATATTCTAGAATATTCTAAAACTGCACGCGTCCATGTCGCGTCCTAGCCCATTGTCCGCAACAATAAGCTATTGCCATATAATGACACTTTTACTAACTTTAAATACCATAATCAAATTAAAACATAAAAAACGAAATTGTAAAGGCATTGTAGGTGCAAGTGAGCTATGTATACACACACAGTAATAAAAAAGTTCCACTTATAAAGTGATGTGTTAGGGATATTGTAAGATAGTTTTCTTGCCATTACAATAATAAAAATAGTAATAGGATGGTACTATTACCTTTTTCTTATGGATTGCTTATTGTTTTAATAATAAAGATTTATTAATAATAGTGTTTGTTTAGTTATATCTCTCAATAATTAAAACTATGTCAATGAATATCACTTATCAAAACTAACTTACCATTTGAATTTCCTGACCTTTGTTATCATTCATTGACATGTCATTCATTGAACTTATGGTAGATGCATAGCTTGCTGCTGAAACAATTTGTTTAGAATTATATGACTGCATTTAAAAGCAAAGAAAATTATGCATCATTATTATACAGAATTTAGTTTTTTAGCCATTGACAATTAATAATAACATGTGCAGTCCATCCTATTGAAGATGAAAAGCTGTGTAATAAAATAAAGAGGTTCTAACAATTACATATTTCAATAACAATCAGAATTTATCCCGTTTAAAAAAGCTACACACTGCAAAAATGGGATAGAATTAAATTAAAAAATACTTAAAATAACAACTGATTTCTTTACCATCACTAATATTATCTTCTTCATGCTCTACATCATCAGGAAGAAAATGGGAACACATTTTCAGAAGGGACGGATGCATTGTCCATATCCTTAGTGTTTGATCTCTCCCCCATGTTATTAATTGATAGTTTGAAGGCAGGGTATTGGGCCTCCACACCATTGTCTGAACAGTATCAGTGTGCCCAGCCAGCCTATGAGTTAATGTGCCTTCTATCCATATTCCAATCACACCAGCTTGTTCAACCCTGGGTAAACCTCCCCACCCCACACCAATTGTCAATAACCCACTACCAAACGGAGTATATATAGCTCTCCATACTGGAAAATTAGTCATTATCACATTTTCTGGCCTCCTAGCATTATTGATATCAAAATATTTGATGCTCCCATCGTGACTTGAAGTGACTAGTTGATATTCATGGTGAGGACTCCAATCAACGCCATGAATCTTACAAAGGTGTGCTGATATATAATGCAAGGGTGCTGAATTTTTACGATAGTCCCAAACTTTAATATCACCATCATGGGCAGTGGCAACTATATGTGAAGCTACTTTATTCCATTGGACTTGAGAAGCACCAGCTGTAACAAACAATAAAAACCTTTATTATAGTTTTAAAAATAATATTGATATACTCAATACAATGTAGATTTTAGTACATAGCACAAGATAAACAAATAATACTTTGTAACTCACCAACAGCACAAAGTGAAACAACTGGTTTCCTTGAATCTCTTAGATCCCATAAATGAGTAAATGTATCTATTGAGCATGTGGCTATTAAATTATGATCCTGCCGATGGAAATGCGTGTCACTAACTACACGAGTGTGACCTTTCAATGAACATATGCAAGTCAAGTCATTGCCTGCTCGCCATTCATATATGTCTACTCGCTGATTACTCTGGAACACAAAATACAAATTCATAAATTGTAAATAATTTTATGAAAGAAGTTATTCTGTATTTAGGTTACATACCGCTATGGCACACAATTTTTGTCCAGGGTATGTCTGACACCATTCAGCACCTGCTGCGTCGTATTTACTATGCCGAGGATATTTTTTGATTATGTCCCCGGTATTATCATCAATGCTTAGCTGTTTAATCGCTAGCCATCTTCGCCCAGCTAAAAGCACATTATTGCCTGAATAATCAACGGACATAGCCGTAGCCTGTAATTCTCTGTATTCCCATTTCATGATCTCTGAACTCCAATGAACAGACATTTTTGTTGCACTATGATACTACCTACATAATATAGAAAAATATCACAGGTAAGATCGTTCAATCATTAATTCTATTTAAACATTTTTTATTAATATTTGTAAATAAACGCAAATTGGGAAACAAATGTGACTTTGACGCATTTTATTTTTTTTAACACTACTATCTGCTGTCAAGTGTCATCTGTCAATTATGCAAATGACATTGATAATCAGCTGTCCTCTCAAATGGTGGTCCTTGTACGTGTCCTACAGGGTCTTAGTACAGGGTGGTCCTATGCACAGAACCACAGAGCAAGTAATATAAGCAATTTGTGCAATACACGCGCTCTATACTATTGTAATCTTAGATCATTAAGTAATGGATAACACTCGCAGGCGTTTCCCCTTTTGCCGAGGTATAAGATTATTCGAATCGAAAAATCTTATGCTTTCATAAAAACTACTTGCGGAATCGATTACAAACACTCTGCGTATTCGTAAACCATCGAAAGGACGTCTGCGAGTGCTCCGCTAAAAATGCCGTTTTGCACTGTCAAGTCTTGCAGAAGCAATTCAAACATGTCGAATATTAAAAAAGATGGAATAACCTTTCATTTGTGTATATTTTTTTATTTTTTTAACGTACATTTCTAATTAAATGCAATTTCTAATAATCGTCGATGTTTCGTTTAGCGATATGATCAAGACAAATAATCGAGTCATGTTTACTCGATCATTGATGCGGCCCCACGAGACTATCATGGAAAGAAAATATACAAATTTAATTTTTATGAACTAAGAGATAAAGTTGAATTTAAAACGCGATAATGAACCGCATTCCTTACGAGACTATCTTTTAAAGAAATAAAAATTTAATCTTTATGATCTAAGTTATAAAGTTGAATTTAGAACGCGATATTGAACCGCACTCCCCACGAGACAACTTGGAATGAAATACAAATTTAATCTTTATGAACTTAGGGATAGAGTTGAATTTAAAAACTCGTCACTTAAAAGGTCGTAAATTTTTACGACTTTCGTGACACAAATTATTTTTGTGAATGTGTGATTGTGTTTCAATAGTGTGAGTTACCCTCCCCGCACCAAAATCAGCAGAGAGTTTAGTTAGAACATTTGCCAGCGTACTCCATCCATTACTTAATGATCTAAGATTGTAATATATACTCTAAGACCCGTTGCTTCAATCCATTTATTTTTCACAAGAGGATCTTTCGGAAAACTGAAACAAATTTGCAATAAGTATAGTAAATATTATATTTTAAACCATCGATATACCTAACTAAAATTCATCCCTTTCATCATTAATATTATAGGATTAAAAAATAATTATCATTTTTCTGTTTTCAATAGGTATCGATTTTACCGGTGGAAATATTTTCATTGACACCTTCAACTTTTTTGGTGGTGTTTGCACAGTTCATTATCGATCACGGGGCCATTTTCTGTTTGCATTAGTACGTCACACACGGAGAGTGGTCGAGAGCGGACTGCGCATTGTGGCGAGCAAAGAAGATGATCTATCCTCTATTCGCCACGCGAGGTACATATAGGTAAACCAGAATCTGATGGCAATTAGGGAAATCAAAATTTTGAGTGTGCAACCCTAGGGAAAATGGACTGAACGATTTTGATACTGCGTATTTTTTATTTTGTCCCATATCATTAGTCACATTAAACAAGTGGATAATACTGTATTTAATAATGAGATATCCACGTAATATTATGTAGGTACTTATTACATGTATAATATAATAAGTACCTACATAATAGAAATTACTTTTCTAAAGGTAATACATAATATGTATTATGTATTTACACATACCTATATTTGAATAAATGTATATCATTATGGCATGTGAAAATATGGATGTAATGATAATGCAGATCAAAACTTAGATACTATATTAATTAACGATTGTTTATAATTTTTTATAAAATAAAACAATAATAAAATAAAATCATGTTTATTTTCGTAAGTATTAACACATTATAAAATTGACTTGTACACCTTGGACTTGACAAATAGCCAAGAATGAAAACTCCTGTAATAAGTTTTCATAAAATTATATTTTAATCAACAAACAACATTATTAATTTAAAGTATCAAAACGGGTAAGTCCAACTTAGCAATAAAATCTTTCACGCGCTTTAAAATTGAAAATTGTGATGTGTTTGACCCTTCTTCATCGAATGTTTTTCTATACACATTGTAAACAACACCTCTTGCTTGTGATCGCAGCGGTTTTATCGACATTTCGAAGATTTTGAAGACAAAATCCTAAAAATTAATCATCAACACAATAATTTGACAACTAATTTGATAGTTGTCAAATAAAGTTGCCACATGAAAATCTTTTATTTTTAAAATATAAATATGCCATCAGATTCTGGTATAGATTGTCTAATCTAAAAATGAACGCCCCTCCACTGTGTTTACGCTCACATTCAAAGTACGTGTATAGACGCAATACACACAAATTGGTCTGCCTCATTGGTCGTTCAGTCCTCCAGTCCTGTCCATGCCCGAACGACAGGACCAGTTGGCCAACTAGTGCATAAATGACGCGATGCACGACAGAACGGACGTGTCATTCCGTACATAGCGCGCTCTCCCCGCCATACAATGCTAGGCACCTGAACTGATCGCCCGATTAGTTGACAAATCAGTGCGCGAAAGTCAAAGTTTGCAGTAGAATCGCCGCGCGCACACATATAAAAGTGGTTCAATAATTATTTGTCCTCACACATTGAAACAATTAAGTTTAGTGGAAGGGCGTTCATTTTTAGATTAGACAATCTATAGACCTATACACTCTTTCCTTCTATCTCGATATAGTTCTGTGGTCCTATGCACGTCCTTTGACTAGGTATCACTTCCCTAAATACAATATTCCTAGAAGTATATGTACCCACTAAATAATATTTAAGTATGCCATTCGGTAAAAAATCTTTCTTAAAGATAAGCGACACTATTTTTTAATTTTATTAGAACTTATTTGCCTAGGATTTTTTTAACTGGTATTACCGAGTACGGTAAAAAAAATAAATAGTCATAACAGCGGGTAATTTGACACTAAAATATTTTATTGGATTTTCAAAAATGAACACTTTTATTTTGTTTAAGCTTATCTCAACTAAATAACACATGAAACAATTATATACATAATTTAATTAATTTAATAATGGGTCTAATATATTTTAGTAGGCGTCTTTGTCTTCTTAGAAGAAAAATAATTCCGCGAATTATTTTAGGTTTGCTTTTCATCTACATTTATTGTGAATATCTTATTTATTATGTATCACAGGTACAGGTATGCTCAGAATCTAGTACCATATACTTATAGTATCAACATTCATTATGTATTTCATTTAAAGTTTATACTTTTTTCAGTGTGTTTGGCCGAAACTCGAAAAAAAACAAGCCAAAGATGTGGAACCAGTGTATGCCCTCGTTATTGCAGATATTCATATGTTAGGTTCTCGGAATGGTCATTGGTTAGATAAGTGGAGAAGAGAGTGGCAAATGCATCGTGCATTTCAAACAGCCATGACTCTTCACAGACCAGAATTAGTATTTGTTTTAGGTATATATAAAAAAAAAATAATATGTAATCTATTAATTTATATAAAGCAAGCACTGAATTATACAAACTTTTTCAGGTGATTTATTTGATGAAGGTAAATGGTGCTCACAAAATGAGTTCAATGAGTATGTGGAGAGGTTTCATAATTTATTTGCAACACCTGAGGGTACCACTATGTATACAGTTGTTGGAAATCATGATATTGGTTTTCATTATATGTAATGATAAATATAATTATTACTATTGCACTTCTTTTTTAAATAAACACACACAAAACTTGCACAGAGCTTTATACCATCTGTTTGACCTAATGCACACTAGACAATCTGTATTAATTATTCTACTCTTTGTATAGTTACAACCCATTTATTAATAATTTGCTTAATAAAGTTTTCTTAAGGCATGGGCACATAATATGTATGTGCTAATATACTTTAAATATACATTTCTAAACGAACAATATTTTTAGGATAACTCCACACTTGGCAAAAAGATTTGAGGAACAATTAAATTCTCCGCCTGTGAATTTAGTAAGTTTGCGGGGTAACCATTTTGTTTTGATCAATTCTATGGCTATGGAGGGTGATGGATGCACTCTCTGTTCCAGGGCTGTAGCAGAGATTAACAGAATTTCTGGTAGGTATTTATGTATGCCATAATATATTATGTAGTTTGATAATGTAATGTTGACTTATTCATCATCTGGATGTACAAGTTTGTAACTACAACTTTCAACTTTTTCGATTTATCCAAAGCTAAGCAGTTAAATGCAGAATCTATACTGCTAACATTATAAATGTGTAATGTTTTTATTTTATTAATTTTCAAGTTATACTTTTGAAACTAATCATAAGTGAACAAATGAATGGTACAATAATTTTGAAGTGGATAGAAATGGTGGTGTAATAATAATTTAATTTAGTAAAGTTTAACATATTTATAATTGAGGCAGGTCATGGATTACTTTTGAATCATTATTACTGCCATACAATATATTATTATGAAATTCAAAGATAACTTAATGGTAAATTAATATCATAATGATAGACATTGAACATATGTGTTTCTGATGTCACTTATTAATATTGAATTGAGGTCAATGACATTTAAAGTGTTATTTTTAGATGTATTAAAATGCAGCAGTGGCTCAGCACTTTGTAAAGGAAAAGATAAAGTGCCCAAGTACAGTAGGCCAATATTGATGCAAGTAAGTATGTAATTATAATTATAATATTTTTAATTGAAATTACTATTCTCATGCTTTCTATTAAACTGCATTTACACAATCGTGTTCGTTATTTGCCTCGCTATTGGCAAAACGAAACCATCTTTTTTAGAACTAGTCACTGAGTATGATACAGTTTTTATGGCAACATATAATCAATATAAAAATAAGTACCTAACATTTTATTACATCAATGTTTGGGATTATCATAGATCGAAAAGTACATATAGTTGCATTACGAGAGTAAACTCGCGAGCAGAAAATAAGTTTAATAGTCTGCTTAGAATTTTTCGGGCCACTGGTTAAAAATTAGTAATTAAGTAACTGGTTGAAAATTAAAACCATACGAAAAGGTTCAATATTAAGTGTTTTCTGTAAAATTTTGTACTTTCAATTTCATGTACAAACGCAATGTACAGTAGGTACAATAATTGTAATACATACTATAAATAACTTCAAACATCACTATAAATATTTAAAACGTTTTTTGTATGGGGTAGTCTCTGTGCATCAAAGAAAACAAAAAAAAGCAACCAAAACATGAACTTTATATTTATTTTCGTTATGTTAAAAATATATATAAATGGCACTTATTATAACTTGGCCGGTTTTCGACCTGATTTCCCTAGTACATAATAATTAAAGTTCACAATTATAAATTGATACGCTATACAGATGTTTTTGTTTTTAATCGTCGGTTAAGTATCTTGTCGGTGAAATCGGATCTCAATGATTGATTATTATCATTGACATTTAAGGTCATCTAGCGCCCTAGCGGCCTAATAGATGCAAAAAGATGTTTCATAGTTTCAAAATATAATATCGATGCTTATTTTTAATATAGGTCATAGGATTTTAGAAATAAGAAACAAGAAAAAATTTTTTAACACAAAATTAAATATTTATGCATAAAAATAGGTCGCCAAACATGTAAAATCTTCGTTCCTATTACATTCCGTCTTAATATCGAAGGAGTGATAAGTTTTAAAATTATTTAATTTTTGTGAAGGAATGAAAAAAATTTTTTTTTAAGTACGTTTTTAATTAAATATTTTTATGTATGTAACTTAGATCGTAGCACCCCTAATTGTTTATCGCACAATTTTGACCGTTATTTTGGATGCAGAATATTATGATTTCCAAACTTACATTCTAGATGTTGTACCTAGCCTAGATGTAAAACTTGCAAGTAGGTATAACATTGACAACAAGAAGTCGCGAGGTAGCCGAGCGAGTTTTTATAAACCTCAAATATTGTGCGATTTACATTTAGGGTTGCTAACAGTAACTTTAAAGTGATATCGAAATAAATAATCCTTGCTTGTTACGTTATATATGCGGATAAAGGTGGATGAATAATGCATTTCAGCATTACCCGCTGTACAGGGAATCAGATAATATTTGCACAGAGCCCGACGCAGCGCCCTTACCGCTGAGGAATAATCTATTCGAGGAGCGTTGGGATTGTTTATCCAAGGAATCGACGGAATATTTAATAGAGAGCTTGTTGCCTCGTGTGGTGTTTGGTGCGCACACACACCACAGCTGTTTGGTGCGACACAGCTTCGTACCACGCCCTGATCATAAGATAGAGTTCATTGAATACACCGTGCCTTCCTTTTCCTGGAGGAATCGATTGGACCCTAAGTACTATTTGGTTAGTCTGTTTGTGTTTTGTGTCTGATGAACTTTGAAATATAATTAAGACCCCATATCACAAATTAAGTTTGGGTATTTATTCTGCTAGATATTTCTGTTAAATTTTATTAAAATAGTTTTTTATTGAAAACGTTACTAGTTCAGGAAATATTAATGTGTAAAATGAGAAATATTAACGTTCCTTTTTTGTCAGTTTAATTACCTACCAACGGTACAGTTATTTATTTGTTTATTTTTATTTAGTTACAAATAACTCATAATTTTACGATTGATATCATCTTTAGAATTCCTGTTTTTTAACTCATTAAAAGCAATGTAACATAACCTATTCAACAAGGTCCAAACCAAGGGTCGCGGTTGTAACGTACACGGTATGTATTACAGCTGACCGTAACCCCGGACGAGGTGAGGGTGGCCAAGTGCGGGTTGCCGCAAGAATCCACGATACAGATCACGGCCGTGGTGCTTCTGTTGATGTTAGCTGCGTATGTACGCTGGTGTTGGAGGCGGAGGTCTTTTAGACATATGTAAGTAGTTTTATTAGCTTTTAACATATGGTTGTACTGAGAAAAAACTGAAATAATTTGGAAAATCCAAAAGTGCACGCCTCATAATTTTTTTTTAATAAATATTTATTAATTATTATTTTTGTTTATTTAATAACAATTAAACCACATCGAATCAGACCCTGAAAAATGAAAGGGTTCTATTCCTGAGCATACTCAAGCGTAAGAGAAAAAAAAAGACTCGATTAGTAAAGTATTTCGGTCGCTATCGTGTTAACAAGAAAAAGGATCCGCACATACAGACACACGGACGTCCAAGACAGAACTTTTTTAAACTGTTTTTTAACTAGTTTAAATAACAAAAATGACATCAAAAATATCATGAACGTTAAAAATAGTGTTTTTTCTTAATATGTGTGTGTATGTATTATCTTACAAGTGCAATGTATGATACATAAAGACATTTTAAGTTTGAAAAATCAGATGTTTTGCGCGAAGTGACAGTAGTACCCACCTCAACGCTTCGCTTATGAGGCGTGCAATATGTGTAAAAAAATAAAGTGCATCTGGGTAATTCTGAATGACGGTACCTACATTCCAACATGTGAATTTAATACGTAAATATGATTGAAATAAAAATTATATTATTATCAAACCTTTATATTTTTATACAATACCTTCACTTACTTAGGTATATAGTTAAACCTCGGCTCTGATGTTGACAATTTTCCGAAATTTCCCCGCATCCGTACTTTCCCGATGCACTTACATGATGCATCGGTATTTGACTTACGATTTAAATATATACGTCGATTACGAATATTTAAAGTTATCTTCTTATAAGGATAATCGCTAGTAATTATATTATCATTTCATAATAATTTAGAAAATATTTTTATGACATATTTTGATCCATGACTAAGCCAACAGTTAAAGCGCTAATTGATTTTGTCTGCGTCGCTATGAAATTATTTGGTGATAGAATGAATGTAATAAAAAAGCGATTAATTATATAATATCAAATTATTATTTTTCCATTTCATAATATGTACAGGTACCTACTTCACGATTTGGACAACATTTAAATGCAAATAAAACTATTTTAGGCTTGGCGTAATTATAAGTTTGACAAAAACAAGTAGCCTATGTTTGACCATGATTTCTGGATTATTTTAATTCAAAATATCATTGATATCGGTCCTTATTGGTGTAGCCGCGAAGTGACCGGTATTATAGACGGACGGACATTCGGATTATCAATATTAGTAGTTATATATATTTAACATACTAATATTATAAATATGCGAAAGTAACTCTGTCTGTCTGTTCCACAATCACGCCTAAACTACTGAACGAATTTGCATGAAATTTGGTATGGAGATATTTTGATACCCGAGAAAGGACATAGGCTACCTTTTATTGCGAAATATGTACCACGGGCGAAGCCGGGGCGGACCTCTAGTAGTTATATATATTTAAAATTTAAATAAAGCTTCATAAATTAAAGATTTTACGACTGTTATCTATTATTACCTAGTTATTGAAATTTGAAACCCACTCGCGATTTTTTTATGTGTTAAATATAGGTACTAGTTTTAAAATTTCAATTGACATAAAACAACGCGAACATAGATTTATTATTTGTACTACTGATATGATTTATGAATGTGTTATTACTAACTTGGAAGTTAAAAATCGCATTATGTAGGTACATAATATTTATTTACCCTACAAGTAATGAAAATGAAAATAATTGATACAAAAGTATAACGAATACAACAAACAATTATACTTGGCATTTATAGACTACTCAAAGGCGTTCGACAGCCTCGACAGGCACCACTACATTTGGCGGAGCCTTGAACAACAAGGCGTCCAGAGTAGTTATATAGAATTGCTTAACAGTTTGTACGCATCTAGCAAAGCCTGCATTAAACTGGAATCAACAGGAGAGCCATTTCCTGTTGAAAAGGGCGTGCGCCAAGGCGACCCTCTCTCTCCTACGTTATTTAACGCTGCACTCGAGCACTTAACTGGGACCACTTAGGCGTGAACATTAATGGAGCTCACCTAAATCACCTAAGATTCGCCGAAAAAGCAGGGGTCGCCAAGTTAGAAGATGGGAAGATGACTTGAAACAGACTGCGGGACCATTTTGGATGAGAGTAGCAAGGGACAGGTCACATTGGAAAGAATTGGAGGAGGCCTATGCCAAAAGGCACACCGAACTTAGGGACCCCTTGTAACCCTATGTTTAGGAATAAAAGGCTATATTATTAATGAAAATGAAAGAAATAAATAGATTTATTATTTATGTTCTTGAAATAAGTAGTAAAGAAACAATTATTACTAAACTTTATTATTGTTACGAATTTCCATTGCCCAGTGCGGAGTGAACCCACTGAATTCCACTGTGTTCAGTCGAGCCCTTTTCAGCGGTCGCGGTGGGATCGCGCATCTAAGTTCAAATCAACGGACTTCAACCACTCGAATTGTTGACTTAATATTGTGAAATATATATCCAAAATAAAAATATATTTGATTTCAAAATAGGGGATCAAAATAACTCATTTATTTAAGAAGGCTATTTATGTCTCAATTTTATTTTTGTCAGAGATTTTAAAGATAAAATCGAACGAGACGTTATTAAGTATACTTTTTATGGATCAGGTACTGAAATAATCCAAAGAGAATGGTAAATATACAATATCAATTATTTATGGCCCTAATGAAGCACATTGAAGAATATTAATACGTTACAGAAAGTTTACAAGCGCCAAAGTAATAGCAAAGGTGATTTCAAATTAAATTTTGTTTTTTCCGTTCATAACTTTGTAGAATTAAGCTGATACGTTATCTGCGGGTTGGCCAGTTACGTGCAGGTCGGAGGTGAAATCCGTGCACAGTTGAGAGACACAACTATTAAATCGGATGATTAAGTAAAATAACAATATGATGACAAATATGTATCTTTTGCTTCGTTTACGCTTCGGCTTCTCCATGACTTGCAATACATATGTCGTGGCCATATCGTAGATTTGCTCATTTCATGAAATGCTTGATCATTTCACGAAATGTTCGCATTTCATAAAATGGTTGAATGTCTATTGGCCATATCATGATGTGGTTCGAGCAGATCAATAATAATAAGAAATCGTTTCTCGATATGGGCAACTAAAAGCGTGTTTTTTTTCATGAAATGATCAAAATTATTTGATCATATCGTAAAGTAGTTACATTAATCATTGGTAGAGGCGCTGCAAGCGCTGTGTTTATGTGTGAAGACTGAAGACGGCGGCCGCTGGCGAAAATTTTATTATTCGCAGTTAAAAACTTTATAATTCGTTTAATTACAATATTATGAAGAAAGTCATGACTTTCGAGTACTATGGAAACTGCGGATATCTTATATAACTATATTTAGGTATAATATCCTACTATATTACTATGCCGCTCTGTTATAAATTATATTATATTGTTAATCGTTTTTTGGTCCCGCAGGACAGGCTTCGCCTAGTGCGGGAACCAATGAATCTCATAATTATATTAATATCAAATTATTAAATTAATTAATATTGTGAAATACACCATATTGTAATAATCCTGTCTTGTTAAATAAAGGAATTATTATTATTATTTATTTATTAGATATATTTTTTAAATATTTTATGCACTCCGTATATTTTATACGATCTGGCCAAATGTGGATGACAAAATCATGAAACGTTGACGATTCAACGATCTGGTCAAACTATGTTGGCTACATCATGAAATGCGACCATTTCGTGAAATGATCAATCATTTCATTAAATGAGCAAATCTACGATATGGCCACGACACATACTTATTAAGCACGACACATACAGTTGTACCGTATATTTTTTTATGTGAAGAATGATGTTATTAATAAAAATAAATATTTTTGTCACAATCTTTCTCTAGCAGGCTGGTTTACGAAGAAACAATTACTCCAAATAAGTTTTAAACTTTATTAAAACAATTGGTCTATACGTACTCTATAGTTCCTGCTAAGATTGATATCCTTGAGGAAAACGTATATAAAATACACATTACCTATGTACTTTGGTCTTGGGAAACCGGATTTCCACCACACCTTCTGTCTCATTTATCTAGATCATGCAATATGTTTATTATATTTAAAAGTAAACGTTTTTAGTCTCACATATAGAGTTTAGTTTTCGATAGCCGTACAATCATGAAATCTACACGTGATGTTTGAAGACATGGGCCTTCTAATCATTTTATTTGTTAACTTTGTTATGTACATATAACACGCCTTAATTATTAGAGGATGCATTGGGCCACCCAAGAAGGACTTGCACCTGTTAGCAATTGCGACATCGCGCACACCTGCGATTCCAGAGAGTGTTGCGGCAATCATCGCCACCGCGACGCTGTAGCTGCCCCGCCGAGGACGACGAGCACTCTTTGTTCCAACATTGAACGGGAGGGACGTAGTTTAAGTTAGGAATAATTTATAATGTAATTTTTTTACAATAAATTATTAATAAGTAAATTTCGTTTTTTTTTGCGCCTTCGCGGGTCGGTCAATATAATTACTTCACAACTCTTTTCATATTTTATTATTATGTTATATTATGAACTTTATCATTTAAATCCAATTATTGAAACAATATCCTAAAACTTTCGACTAAAAATGTTAGTTTCAAAGTATTTTAGGTTCTTATCACGCGTGCAGTTGAATGCGTATCTTAATGCTTCACTATTACACACGTACGTAACGTTTGCATTAGTTGCGGTAGGTCTGACTGAAAAGCCAATTCGTTCTTCAGTCGTATTAAAAAGCTTTAGAATAAATGTAGAGCTATAGACTAAACAAATGCATTAATAATGATAAAAGTGTCGTTAGGTTGTTGAATGTCAAGAATGTTTTCTTAGGTATATGACCCAACATATATATAAGTACTTAATTAAGATGGCGGATACCTGTATAAGATGAATTTATCTTGGTGGACATCTAGTAGCCGAAGTGTCTGGTAATTTGACAAGAGATAATACGCAAAGCGTGAATCACCTTCAAATAGTCATACGTTGTGCGAAGAGTAACAAAGTTGACATTTTTTATTTAAATCTATCAAGGCTAAAGGGGTAACTGAGCATTTCATATGATACGACGAAAAAAAAACTTTTGAAGAAAAATATCACTTTTGGCCTGCCTCAAAAAATATTGGTGATATCGTTACTTCTTATATGTTTCCAAAATATTTCTTGGCAACCCAAACCAAATCAAAAACCTTAAATTGGATAAGCGATTAGTAGGTATGAGACAAATGCTCAACCATATTATTCGACATAGGAACATTCGTTAAACAACACAACTAATATGTCGGTAAAATAATAGGTTCTAAATTCGGTTAAATCCAGCAATATGCATGCATCGCTGCATAATTTTGACAGATATGAAGAGGTGAAATCGGTATACATCTGAGTTATGTTTCATGATCAAAGAAACTAATTGTATCTTTCCGATTACTTCGCATGCTTTGAAGTACATGAGTTTAATATTATTATTATTGCATCTGGTAATTTTGCTTCATCAGGTGTTTAGGATTAACAAGTAATTATTGTTGGTGGTTAGATACTTCTCCAGTAATAATATTTAATTAGAGGTAACCAATTAGTAACTTATCTACTTAAAGTTAATTAGTAGAATTTTATCAATAATTTAAATAATTGGTATAACCTTCTAAAGATTTGGTAGCCATATAGTTTAGCCATGTTAAGAAATGGTCAAGAAATAAATAGTTTTCTTTTTTGTTTCAGGTCCGATAAGAAAGTATGAACAGAAGAGATACTGGATGTTTACAAGGTATAAAGCTTATATTGCTTCCAATTTACTCTCAATCTCATATGTATTTTTAAAGAAAAACGTGTTATTTTAACTAGGTATTTATCAATATTGATCATAACACGTCCAAAATACATGTCGATACTTTTATTGAGTGAAATGTTATTTTTCTGTAAACCAATATATTTGTTTATATTATATTGTTTAGCTTTATCTTATTAAGGAAAATTAAAATGCAGCTTTACGTCATGTAAGTTTACGAAATAAAGCTTAACATATTATCCATGACTTATTTCTATTAAATCACGCAGTCGACTATGTCAGATAAATAGGGTATCGTCAGAGGTTCGGAAATAAAGATAATTAAAGAATCGTAATCAGTAGAAAACGTTTATTGTAAAGTACATATAACTAGAAATAATAATAGGAACTTGTGCCACATACTTTATAGTATCTAGCAAAAATATATACTCAGTTTAATACTGTAGTGAAGTCTTACAACTAATCTATTTAAATGCACAAAGGATACAATCATTTGTGAACATTGAAAAACTTCCTAGTTAATACTTCTAAAAAGTCTCTCCACACGCTTATCAAAACTTATGTCGCCGCAATCAGCGAGGTTAACTCAATATTCACATCTACAATAATAATAATTTAGCTTTTAAGGTTATTACACTAATATCTTATGCCGTTATGACCTAGCCTATGACTTGCGAAAAATAACTTATTATCAACGAGCACATTAGCACTTGTGCGGGCTTGTTCTCTTGCGTACAAGAACCCTAAATAATGTTCACTATAATAGAGCACATAGCAGATAATGTTAATGTTCAATGTGATATTGTTTATTCGGGGATATCACTAAGCCGCATTCCTCCTGGGCGTCGGTACATGCGTTCATGCATGGGCAACTCTCCCATAAGGAATCTGTCCAGAGCCTTGGTGGCTATTTTCGAATGCCCTGAACTTCGGAAGGCAGTGCTCGCATCTTGGCCGGCATACTCCAACATTATATCGGCGCCACCAGGATGCTAAAAATAAAATTCTAGGTTAGGTATTGATGAAAGTTACATTCTTCATTGCTTTGGTCTTCGACTACTTTGAATGCCTACTAGTAAATTTTAAAGCTTAAATAATATAATCTTTTGGCATACTAAAATTGATTTATATTTGGGAATTCAATTTGATTATATTAGAAATCTAAACTAAAGAATAATAATGTATTTTAAATTGATGCTAACCTCGTCGAGGAATGTTGATATATCGTAGACGCGGTCGTAGATAACGACCCAGCAGTCTTGCATGGTGTCGTGTAGAGAGACTTCAGCGAGTGAAATGACTCGGTCTTTCGCCTCGGGGGTGCCTGGCTCTATTCTGTCTGACCATTTTGGTTTAGCCTCTACACTCCATGGGTTAACTAGTCGTAAGGCTGCCATGGTTAATGCCATCATATCGAAGTCATTAGAGTCTGGTTTTATATCAATCGCGCCCATATTCACTTCGGGTGGCGTTTGTACAGACGTCATCGTGCTTCTTTTGTCTTTATACTTTTAAGTAAAGGTAATCCGTAATCTTCTTTTCACTTTTCAAGTGATTATAGTTTCTTAAATACGTTTAATTTTATATTAAGCTGTTCTTACAACTGAAAAAAATAAACACAATTTATTAAAATTTAATTTCATAAAATTTCAAACTTTATTAAAAATATTGGATGTTGAAATTTTTTTTACCAAATTTGTGTTATTATTGAAATTACATAAAAAATAATTTGATTTGAATATATTATATATTTTTTAATATCTTCAAATATAGTTGCCAGATATTTGGACATCATTAGTATATTTTTGTAAGTTCAATATACTGGAAGTTTTAAGTTATCACATCAATTTAACGAATTACTGCGATAGTCGAAATCATCGCGAACAATTGTTGACGCAATTTATAGGCTTTAAAGATAACTAAAGGTCACTTGTATGACCTGCAAAATATTAAATACATATTTAGTTTTGGATATTATTGAAATTATTTTCTAGAATAAAATTCACAAAAAGTATAAAAAAATTATTTTATGTTACAATTTAGATTCATCAATCATCATCGAAAATGCGTTTATAACATTAACTTTACACTGACTTAATGAAAAGTATAGATGGCAAAATATTTACCTTATAATAATCAATGCGTATAATCGCAGCTATATGCGTTATCTCTGCTGATGTTCGAAGTCCGGAGAATTACTGTCACAACAATTATCACTATGCCACCACTGATCGTAAACAAGATTGAGAGTAAATAATTCAGGTAAATGCATGAGAGCGTAGATCATTGCCACAAGCTAATATCGACTGATCATCTATAACATTCAATTGATGAATGAATTGGGTAGCCGTGTTGCGATATTTATATAGCTGGCGGTTCGCTGGGCACGCGCCGGGGTCTGATGTAATCGGTGAGGCGGCTTGCGCCGGCTGCGGCGTGCTGCTGCGATACGCATACATGCGATGCCAACCTGCGATTTTTTCAATTTTCAGCAAATTCCAAAAACAAAGGACGAGGTTCTATGTTCGTCTGTATTTTTTTGGGCTTACGATTTTTTTCAAAAAATGTTCAGGTCAATTGCAGCATCCGGAGGTGTTCAGATTAATAATTATCCTTATTATTCAGATATTAAGCTCTTCGTTCATATTAAGTTTTTATTCGGGGTCCGTTACTTAACACACTTGAAGGCTGTTACCGCTATGTTGTGGTTATTTTCGTCCACAATTTTGAGAAAATTATTTTTGGATCTTATAATGCGGTTGTCGTTACTTTCGTTCAGGATATGGAAGTTAATTTTGAATTTTTGCAATAGGTAGGTAATTCAAATTAGACTCATTCCAGTGACGTAGAGTTTCTTTCACTGGAATTATTTCACGTTATTAGATTAAGCAACTAAATATCGTGGTAGATATTATAATTTAGTAAAAAGAATAACAATAACAGATACATAAAACATACCTATATAAAAACTCGTAAATAAAATCCAACAAAAAAAAAATACCTGTTGATGAAATAATATGATGTAATTTTACCATTGAGTTTCGGAAGCGTATGG
The DNA here is from genome assembly GCF_061535455.1 of Colias philodice. Lineage (NCBI taxonomy): Eukaryota > Metazoa > Arthropoda > Insecta > Lepidoptera > Pieridae > Colias > Colias philodice. The sequence goes on from NC_143087.1 coordinate 4,277,901, forward strand.
AAATTGATTGATTATCATTTTTTAATGCACCTAGCGTCGGTATACCTTGACGATGTTGACGATCATGTTTCAGAGACATTTTACTCGACTATTCAAGAATATTAATATATAATTTTCTTTCATTCATTTTAAAAATAATGTAGGTAGGTATATGTTCGTGGAATATACCTTAATAGCTCGTTTATAAATCAATAAAATACAGAGACTTTTATATCTTTTAAATAACGTTGATATGAAGATTCAAATTTAAAATGAATTAAATTTTAATTTTATACCTATGAACTTATCTCTACTTTTTTGTTTGTTTGATAAATGATAAATAGGATGAATTTATTTCGAAATTTAAATTGTAGGGTAAAATGCATCATAATTTTGAGTCTTGTGTTGACTTGGAATTCGTCATTTTAGGAATAAAATTAATATGCTTTAAGATTTCCTTTCTTTAACTTAAAACGTAACTAATCCAACTTTACTCGTAAATCGTACATAACCTATCTTAAAATACACATGCGGAACTAAAAAAAATCATCTTGGTCCTCTGACATTAATTTCAGTCTATAAATGGCTCATTATACCATTTGTAGAATTGGACAATTTTATTAAACGTATAATATAAAATATTATAATGTTTTGGTAACATAGGTTTGTGATCGGTCGAGTTGGTGACGTATAGCGTTGAATGAACTCGCGTAATATTAGAATGATAACATATTATGATTAACTTTCAAGATGATTGATGTATTTTGCCAAGTTGTTTGATAAATTGTTTTCCCGAATATACCCCAGTATTTACGTACGTTGAACGTCACATCTACAACAAAGATATCGTTCCATTTTTCCCACACTTTCTTGATACTGATTAGTTGATTACTGAGTAAATACAAATAGTATTCGAAAGTCTTATAAAATATAATCTCGCTCTTTTGTAATTAAGAAGTTTAAAATTATTTAATACACCACTGTATCGTAAAGATTTTTGGCTGTAAATTCAGTTAAATCTTTTAATTAAAGCAGCTGTCTATTTCCGGTATGATAAGACTGAGTACGATAAAAGTATTCATGCACCTTGTACATGTACATACTATTTACAAATTATTATTAAAATTGTGGACATATATTTTTTAAAGAAGCAGTTCAAAATCTTGTACATAAATATGTAGGTATGTATGATGCATTAATTTTGCATTCGTTTAGGATTCTGAATTGTTTGTTTATTCTGTTTAAAAATATTAACTTTTAGCTGTTGTATTTGTCTCATGAAATTTTAATTTTACTTGAGCTAAACCGGATTTTTATGGAAGACGTATATTTTTTTACAAATATCGTATTTTAATGTAATGATATTTTTTCGCGTAAATTTCCTATGGCAAAATAATATTATGATGTAACATTCCTCCGAAATTACTGTACGAATTGCGCAGTTATCGATATGTTATAAAAGGTTTATTTATATTAACCTACAAAATATATTCTGTTTACATGTGTTTTTTTTGGAAATTGGAAAACACCGTATTTTGTTTATCGGAATAATAATCCCATCAAAAACATCCTGTAAAAAACCCAAGTCTCGCAGCTCAGTCTTTCTACCGTCAAAAGTTGTGAGATCCATGTAATACCAAGTCGGTTAATCTATTTAGTGTCTACTTGAAGGACCTTCTGTCTTAAGTTATTACATAAGTTATTATCATGCCAATATTAAAAATATTTAACGTTTTAAACAAATAGATCGACTTGGACATCGCTTGATTTGATTATTAGTATGTATCACACTACACAGCACGACGGGCCAGCGACCAACAGGAACGAGAGTTTCAATCGCGTGAGGCGCGAGAGACTAAAGAATCTAATATAATATTGTAATATTCATTTTGTTTTCATGCGATGTCCAAGTCGATCTATTTGTTTAAAACGTTAAATATTTTTAATATTGGCATGATAATAACTTATGTAATAACTTAAGACAGAAGGTCCTTCAAGTAGACACTAAATAGATTAACCGACTTGGTATTACATGGATCTCACAACTTTTGACGGTAGAAAGACTGAGCTGCGAGACTTGGGTTTTTTACAGGATGTTTTTGATGGGATCTCACTTCTTTTTGTAGAGCCTTTCTTTTTGATACCACCACCAACCACCAACTGCATAAATAACTTTGTAATCCCATATATTTATATGGGATTACAAAGTTATTGATGCAGTTGGTGTATTTGGAAAACTGGACCGAAATTACAAAATATTTAAGTTTTCCCATGATTAAGACACTAAACTCTATATGTATTCCAAATATGAAGCTTCTAAGTCTGCTAGAAGTGCCTTGGACTTTTGATGATCGGTGAGTCAGTGAGTGACAAAATTTAGAAACTTTAACAAGTTGTCATTCTTAAACTACTGGTTCAAATTGACTGAAATTTTAAATATTCCGTGTTTATACAATGCCGGATTAGTTACTGAAGATTCAGGTTTCTTGCTTTATCCACAACCGAATTATAGGGGGTCGAAAAAGGCCCGAATTGCTTCGAGAAAAGGATGGTACGGCCGTGCCGCTTTTTTTTTGCTCGACTTGGCGGGGGCACTGCCGTGCCCCCAGATAAAAGCTATTACCTAACTTTCCATTCAAATGATGTGTTTATGTGTATATTGTTATGATATTATAGCGCCTACATCAAAAACAAACCATCAGGCTGTTTTGCTTGCATATTATTATTAATTTATCTCGTCACACAGACAAATATTATGTAGTAACAAAAAAGACGTCATTGATTGTTTACGTCAGTGATTTTTCTTTGAAAGAATAGCTTCTGCTGGAAAAAATTAAAAACAACTAGCGGTCCGCCCCGGCTTCGCCCGTGGTACATAATATTTACGTTTTCTCTACATAAGAACCATCCTCGTACTTCAAGGAATATAATAAAAAAAGAATTATCGAAATCGGTTCAGCCGTTCTCGAGTTATGCGCTTACCAACACATTTTGCGATTCATTTTTATATATAAGAAGATGTATTTTATGACGAAAGACTTTTCGTCATTATACTTAAAGATTATTCAACATAATGAACAATGGTCTGTCTTTTACTTCTCTCTCTTTTAAAAGCGAGTAAAGTAAGCTTTGATGTTGCACATGCTTTCTACTTTATAATGCTTATGTGTATGTATTATGTGCGGTATTCTGCAATAATAGAGATAGGATGAGTTTTTAGAAGGTTGCAGCGTAGGAAGTTAAATGTTTTGACTAATGGGTCACTGGACCTATCTCTTGACGTACGTAAAGCGATAACATACTGTATCACTACATAGTATAAAACAAAGTCGCTTTCCCTGTCCCTATGTCCCTATGTCCCTTTGTACGCTTAAATCTTTGAAACTACGCAACGGATTTTGATGCGGTTTTTTTTAATAGATAGAGTGATTCAAGAGGAAGGTTTATATGTATAATAAGATCCATTAAGTAGTGGAGAAGTACTGTTATTTTTGAGGTTTCTAATGTGATGTCGTAAAAAATTACATTTATTCCGCTTACATTGCAAACGCAGGCTGAACCCTACGAGTTTTATCAAAATAATGTACTAAGTATTATACACATTGAAAAGATCTACAGAAAAGTCCGCGATGGTATATGTCTATCTCTTATGGATAACCCACAATAACCTTTTTTTGTCATTTACTTTTTACGACAAATAATGGCTAATTTTCGAAGCGATTTTAACCAATACAGCATTAATCCTTAACCAATTAAATACCATGGATACATTGTTCATTTAATATAGATCTATATGGCCCTTTACACCGTATGATTTAAGTGAATATTTTCGAAGATATTACAGATTTAAAAATTGCGCGACGTAGCGTTTGCGGCCGCCCGGCTATGTATTTTATACCCGTGCGATGCCGGAGCGGGCTATATTTTTATACCTATACAACGTTCACAATTTTTCTGTAGTGTATTTAGTATCAGCATTGCACCCGTGCGAAGCCGGGGCGGGTCGCTAGTTATAGTCTATAATATGATATCACTATGACACTGATTGCGCTTGAGAAGGGTGCGGTGACCTACTTTTTGCCAAAATGTATTGAAAACGCGTAAAACATTATTACAATAAAAATTAACTCATATTAATAAATGCATAAGCAGTTTGTTACACACTGAATATTCTTCGTTTGATACTTCAATATAACACTAGTTAAAACTCGTTCCCAAAGGAGTTTGTAATACAAAATACCATCATTTAATGCGTTTTATTTAGAGATAATAATATCTATCTGCTCTTAATTAAACCTCGTGATAGCGTTTACAAGATTTAACTGGATGGGGTCAAATGGTATGGGTCTTATAGCTGAGCGATAGAAAAATTTACTGAACAGCGTAGAACTTGATTTAAGTTCTGGTTTTAATATCTAGCACGTGGTTTATTTATTTATTTATTTATTTATCTGTCTCGAGATATGAGGCGTGCCAACAAACGTAAATCCCGACAAGAAAACTCATCAATAATTAATTAGTATTAGTCGTGAGTATATTGTATTATCCTCACAAATGTAATATTGTTTATTTTCGCTTTGATAATAATCATATAATAAGCAGTTCAGATAGCTAGCTAGAGCGCAGTATTAGAAAATAGAGTATGTTTGGTGGATAGGCTGGCCTTGAATACCGATAAATAATTTAAACAATATTTACGCGGTGATCAGTTCAAATGTGATCTGGATCGAGTTAGTGCAAGATAACGTTCCACGTAATATGCGTTAAGAGGTCAAGAAACAAGTTGATCGTCGACAAGCCTGGCTAGGTCTTTAATTATTAGGAATAATTAACCTCTCATTTGAACACTATTAATGCAAGTCTTGCACATGATTAAATTGCTTAAATGTCTAAACAATGTAATAGAGCAGGCTCCAAGTAGATGTTCGTTTGCAAAAATAGCGGACCTAAATCTGACTTCTGATATATATTGTATAGATCCCCGACATCCTATAGACAGATGTTGCCAACCAGTTTTGTGGTCCCCCTCCAACCACCACGGTAATTAAATATGGCATACAAAGAAAAAAATAAAAATTCCCAAAACATGCCGTGTGGGGTATCAAATGAAAGAGCTTAATGAGTAGATCACGAATATATAGCATACTATTACATTTCTTACACTTTATCTAAGATTTTTTAGAAAATTTACGAAAATGCTCCATTTTTGAGTTAACTTTAAACCACTATAGATTGAAATCTCATGAATATATTTTTTAAATTATTATTTTAAATAATTAACAATAGTCCATTGTTTATTTTTTTTCTTTGTATGCCATATTTAATTACCGGGGTGGGGAGATGGGGACCACAAAACTGGTTGGCAACATCTGTCTATAGCATGTCTGGGATCTATACAATATATATCAGAAGTCAGATTTAGGTCCGCTATTTTTGCAAACGAAACTCCACTGAGAGTCCGGTCTATAACGAGGATTAAATAAGATACATGAGCTGCATTTCGTATTAATTGTCGAACTAGATCAAACGGTTGCTGCTAATGAATGAAAACGTTCGTCAATGCCATAACTGACTTGACCTAATTTTCTCACGTGTTTGATTAAATTTTAATTTTTACATGAGCTGAGTTCGATAGGAAATATTTTAGAAGAACAAAAGGTGATGTAATGGAAAGCTTGTGTATTGTCATGTTTATAATGAGGTCATGGTATTTTAGCTAACGCATGTAAAGTTAGAATCGGAAGCCGAATCGCAAACGCAGGCATTCCGTCCGGCTGATGCAAGTGTCGCGGCGTCTAACGTGATCCGCTTGTGGGCGTGACGCTGTCCCACCTTCGTGAGCGTTGCGTGTTTTATACTAACATAAATAGAAAGTTATGTAAACCCGTACAAATCCAATATCTCATGTTATCAGTATCTGATAATTCACATGTTATTGCATTTCATCGTTAAAATTAATTAACTCTAATCGTTTATATTTTGTACGTCGGGACAAATATTTTTGTTTTTGCACTGGCCCGCTATCACATCCACGTGGACATTACATATATTTAAAAAAAAAAAAATGATTAACACTAAATTTAATTAAAATTTGAAGTGAAGATGACCACAAGTGTAAAGTACGCCTTTAGTCCATCGCGTTTCACGGTTTCAGCCATATCTCTCGAGATTATGGCGTAGATTACCAGTAATACTTTTATCATAGTCATAGCATAGTAGTGCATTATAATTTTATTGAGATCTCATACAGTAAATTATTGCTGAAGCAAATATATAGTCATTTTATGTTAAATCAATATTGGATATTACAAAATGTTTATTATAATGGAAAAATTATTCCACCTTAAAAACAAAAACAAATCACAATTAAGTAAACAATATAGTATGAATTAAGTGAGGTCATTGAATCCCCCATGAGATTAAATAATAACAAGACAGACGATAACTCGTAATTTTAAGAAGAGTGCTTCATAAAAACATGTTTACTGATTAAAGAATGTAGTGACGCTAAGTTTTCCTCAGATTATGGAATAAAGTTATGTGATAAAAAAATGTGTTTACACTTAGATAAGTTTAACAATTGCTATTGGTCAATTCAATATGATATGATGCTTAAGGTTGACTGCCACATGCTACCTCATGATAAGAGGAGATAAAGCCTACTTTACCTTCGTGAAATCAGTTTGTTTTTGTTAATTTTATCAGCCTATCTTTTGTTTTTATTAATGCCATTTTGAACAACATTTGAATTAAATTACTACCACGTACCAAATACTTGCATCTTAATTGTTATTTTTGTAATTAAACGATAAATTGCGAACTATGAACTCTTGAACACAAATTTAATGTACTTATAAATCTGTTACCTACCTAAACGAATTGGTTATTAGAGAAAAATGTATTTGTAATATCTTGCTTTAAATTAATAACAGGCTTTTACTTCCAGATACGTTTAACGAACACAGTAGATTTTCTTTACGGTTTTTTGTATTGTAGAGTTTACTCTAGACTAGAGGACTGCGCTATTATATTGCATTTGTTACTAAACCGTCTTGTCTTGAACTTTATCTATCTTAGATTTTTTTAAACAACCGAGCAAGGACTACTTTGCAGAAAATACAATTTATCACGAACTAATGTTTGTTTTTATAATGTGTCCGTACCTATATGTTTTGTTGCAATTATTTATGCTAATTCAATTATCTACCTGATATACTTATACTGCCTAGTTGCGTAGTATTGGTTGTAAAGGTTTCTTGACTTAAAATCAATTAAGTATAAGGTAAAGTCAAGTTGAGGAAAAAATAATACATATAATATATTACGGAAAAAAAATGATTTACCTAATGAAAAAGATATAACTTATGGGTTTTCCAATTTCATTTGCTCGTTTCGTTTTCCCATTTTGTATCGATTCTCAGATAATAATGAAGTAAGATATTAGGTGACTTTTTTTTGGAAATAGGAATTTCAACATACGCATGGGTCCTTGTAAGTTTCGGGATACCCCCCACCTAGTAAATGGTATAAAGCAATGAAATAATCAATATAATTTAACAGTGAATTGTAAGTTTTATTGTTAACTTTAAACTCAATTAATAGATGAATTTAGAAAATATGAAGAATCTATGAAAGAATGTCTCTATGATTTTCATTAATAGTTGTAAAACTTGCACACACACCTGCTTATAGAAAAAGAGCGTTTGTATTGAGCACACGTGTCAGAAATAAAACTTCTGTGGCAAGATTCAAATTTCAGATACCAAGATCGTCGCCTAACTACATGACGGTATTGCCATGACCTTGAAATTTTACTCTCAGTATCATCATAGTATATGAAAACGGGCTATTGGAAATTAAATCCATAAAATCCCCGCCCATTGTACTCGTAGGTCGTGCTTAGTTTATCTTGATTGTTTTATGTTTACACAATTATTCCAAAACAATAAATGTTTTGGTAATTTCGTGTCACTGATAAAATTATGTGGCGTCATTTGACGTCGAATGTTTTTCATTTCTTTTTAAATATTTAACGTTACAACTAAATTACATTGCGATGTCTTTAATGTGCCAAAGATACATTTCAGTATGCAAGTAAATTAACACTTTCTTTTATCTCTTGATTAATAAATTTTTGAACAAATTTGTTCTTACTATGATAATGTCATACAGACTATATTTTTGGAATTGAAAACCTTAGCAACACTTGACTCAACTCAACACAATGCTATAAATCAAGATAGTTGCTTTAAGAAAGTGAAATGATTTATGTATTATTGCGCTTTGTTAACGCTTAAAAGTAGCTCTTTATTATCCTCTTTGTATTTAATTTTAGAATACTGTCTTCGTTAACTTCTTACGATAACATTTATAATCAGCAATATGGACATTTATTTAATTAACGAATTTTCCTCATACATCTAATCTTAATGCCATCGAATGCCCATATTGCGAATAGTTTACAAGTGTGCTACTCTAATAAAATCTCAGTTTTAAATCAACGTACGATTTTTATACACAATGTTTTTGAAAACTTTCGTGTAGGCACAGGGAATAAATAAAACAAAACAATTATTATCTAGGTAACAATATATTTTTGTTATCAACGGCAAACTTAACAACGAACTACAATATAGATCTTTCCAACATAATGCCAGCGCGAAGTATAGGTAATTGTATTTAACCTAATTAAGTTTAAAAACGTTCAGGAGCTAAGTCCTTATATTATTCACAATAATCACATTAATTAGGTCAACTAAGGAAAAATAAATGGACGGTATAGAATAGATAGGAATTTGCTGGACAAGCAATAAAAATCGAGATACAAAAAAAACATCATTGGAAAGCGTTTAATGCATTTAGAATTTAAATACTTTAACACTGGTTACGAGTTGTGTGTAAATGAAAATATAGATAATTCTTTTCTATTAAAATAATTATTTGTCATATTTGTTATTAATTAATATACCTAGCACAACGGTTAAGGCAGCTTCATAATAACATCTTGTGCAAGTGACTTGGGAATTAATGTAACAGTCTGCACTATGGATTCATTTTGTTTTTATACTGTGGACAAGACGACAAACAAAATAGTGATTGTTATATGCTTTATTATACGTATATCATTTGTTATGGCTAAACTAATATAACCTATTAAATAGGCACTAAAATATATTTTAACATTGCTTTGTTAAATGAATTGACATTTGTCGCAAATACTTTAATCTTTATAAAATATAACATACCAATTTCCTAAAATATTTAATTGATATCAAAGCAAAGAATTAGATAATACAAACACTTAATATTGTAATACATATAATGACACAAACTACGTAAATATTTTAATGAATAAATATAATTTCTTCTCTATTCATACCAATAAACAAAAATTTGAAACTACTCGATCGGTAATGCTATCATCTATCATTCAGAATTCAGATAATTATGAGTAATTAATAATTATCATACATTTTTTAGTGAATTGAGTACATCAATTTGAAAAGATAACCGTCCAAATGATAAAATATAACTTTTTTTTTAATTTTCAAATTAAAGTTAAGTTTTGATGGTTTCAAATGATCTAAAAGCTATATATGAATAGAACATGCAATTTATTAATAGATAATATTATTTTTACAATAAAATATATTTTAAAAATAAATTATAAATATGCCGTTTATATTTTGTCAATTTACATAGCTAATTATACAAATCCTAATATTAAAAAGCGTATCTTGTGAAATAGCGGTCTATAAGTTCGGAATAGAAAACTGCATTTGTATTTTTTACTGTACAACAATACATAGTTGAAGGATTGTATGCTTTTGGCACTAACTTGAAATATCATAATAAATATATAAGTATTTTACAGTAACTCGTATTTACAGCTTATGTAATATTGAACGAGCACATTATATATATATTTACAATTTAAATGCATCTCAGATAAAACATTAAATATGACTGGTTACGACACTTATGTAGTAAATAGGTACATTTGTGGGTTATATAGTAGTGACAATTCATTATCTACACCTGTACATCGATTAGAAGCTTCAGCGAGAACGACAATGACTGATTAATATTATTTTCCATAGCCGAATACAATTGAGAAACGAAAGAAAATTTCCATTCAGTCTCTTCATCATTAATTTCATAATATAACCTTTTCAATGCGCCCATATTTTTGTTATCCGCTGATAAGGTTCTCGACCTTTAGTTATTGAAAAGTCTGAATGTAATTTCAGCTATTGCATTACTCAAAAGCAAAGCAACTAATAGCCATGTTTTTTTATCTTTACTGAAATCTATCGATTAGGACTGACATAAAACTGACACAGGGTCATTAATAACTAACATCTAACATAAAATTTATTATATTGCACACACCAATTAATTATATATTTGTATACATTAAATAAAAGAGTGGGCTAAATCCCTCTCCGCCATAACCTCCTAAACTCACCGCTTAACTACCTTATGGAATGACATGCTAGGCGCTCCTATGTTTTCTTTACCAAGCAAACTGGTCTATAATAATTGAGGATGGTGGGAAATTTTATGTGAATTACTTTTGTTGGGGTTTCATTATAAATACTGTAACATATTATATGTCATCATTGACATTCTTCATTGTTTTCGGTGAAAAGTATTGTGTCAGTCGATTGTTAATGTTGATGTTGATCGTTACTGCAAACAGCTTGCTCAGTGAGCGCCGCGTGCTACAAGCTCTGCTCTACCGCTGTCGTGATGATGCTCTAGGGCCTATCTAAGTCTACCGTCGATACAACGACCTGGGATGAGATGACCCGCGTATTAAATAGTACTCGATGCAACGTTGATGGCACATGGATGACGCGAAATCTTTAATGAAATGTACGCGAAGCTCTAAAGTAACTTTAGTGATGCTAATATGAAAGCGATCGAATGTTACAAAATAATATTTAAGATGATCAGTTACCCGTAGCACCAATGCCAATCTATGTTAGCAAAACTATGTTATCGTCGCGACTTTACATTCTAGTTCTATTCGTTTAATCGTGATGTATCGAACAAACCTACCTGCGAATTTTACTCGTGAAGTTATGAGTTTATTTAAAATGTTTTAGATTAATTTATGATGTTTTAGTAAAAGTAGAACATTGTTATAAAATTCAGTCACCACTACTGGTAAAATTGGTAATTTCTATATTCTAGAAAACAATTTCCAAAATTTGTTTGACTACCCATAAAATCCCGGTGGAGAAGTGGGACAATTCATTTCGAGAACCGATTTATTGGGCAGTGTGCTTTGTGAGTAATTTTTTCATATTATTTTTTGATATATTTATTCGCCTCCCTTGTGCCATTAATTTTGTATAAGCCTTCACAGAACCTGCGTGACTTTCTCATTTCAGTCCGTTGCACGTCTAATTTCATTCATTCGTTCGGATTGAATTCGTAGAGCGAACGTATACTGACTAAGCGCCTGACGTGATAATCGAGCAATTGTTATTTTCTTAGTAACTGTCGTTTGCGACACTTGAGTCTCACGTCGCAATAATTGCTCTGAAAGAAGACGCAGGCGCGTATAGAGTCAGTATCCCGTTTAGAAGAGCATGTGGCAGCGCAGGTTGGAGTTGGCTATTCCGTGGTGTGCGCGGTGAGGTCGACCCCCGGCGTCGCGCTGCCCAGCGCGGCCGGCGGGTCGCTGGCGGGGAGGGACAGTAGATGTTAGGCCTCCAGAAATATTAGTGCAGTTGGCTTTGGTTCAAGGTTCGATTTTTTCGCCTCCACAACTAGAAACTCGATTTCCTGAAAGAGATAAATTTTGTATTATTAAAGTTATAGGGTGACAACTGACATATGTGTATTTTAATCGGATTTTCTATATTTTATATTATTTCTTGTAGATTGAACTTTTCACAAATCACAATCAAACATATTTAAAACACTTTACGTAAATTAACACACAACTACAAGTACACATTATATAATATTATCATCCAATTTACTAACTGGTTTATCTCTCTGCGCAAACGACTCGGCTATAAGCCTGGCCACTTCCTGATGCTGCATTCCCTCGACGCGATGTCCGTCCACCGCGAGTATTAATTGACCCACTTCCAAGCCGCCCGCCTCGTACGCTGAACCGTGCTCCTTGAATTTCAATCATTAAAATATAGCTAGGGAATTGTGACGCGCATTGTTACTGACTTTAAGAACTTTATAATTGCGGAAGTGCATGAGCAATCTGAATGAAACCTGAAGAAAATAAGTTTTATCGAAATTAAAATCATTCACAGAATGGGTAATCCGTCTTACATAAAATTGCTTAACGTACACCCATTTTAAAGTAACAGTTTCATTGAAAATACATTAACTCTCATCCAGTTTATAAACTCGTCATAATGCTAATGAATAAGTTTCACGATATAAGTTAGTTGAAGTATTTGAATCTGTAAGGGGACATTATTCTGGTCAATCTCCCATATTTCTCAACTAAAAATTTTAAGTTTTCGAAGTTTGAGATTATGGAAAAAAAAAATTCTTTCCTGTTGTTCTAATTTATGCACAAGATATCATAGATTTGTATTATTTTGAAAATTTACTTACATGAATATTAATGATCCTCGGTAGCGGATGCTTAGTGTTCGCCCCGCCTTCAATAGCAATACCCAGGATTGGTTTAGTCTTCTTGACAGTAATATGTAGATTCCCATGATGGTCTGGCACGACTCTTGCAGAACGACTCTCATCCCCTTGGCCTTCCCCGTGTTGTAATCGTTGCATAGATTGGTGCCTTCGTATGCCTCCCCGATCTTCTAACAATGCACCTCCCTCTTCCTTCATGTCGAAACTACGCGATAATTTGTGTGCTAGTTCCTGTTAAAAGATAAGAAATTTATACACAAAGGAAATGTAGGTACACATGACTTTGTTAGTAAGAATTACTTGATTGAGGCTTCAACAGTAACTTCTAAAACTTCTTTAAAATATTCACAAGAGTACTTACTTTCTAACTAAATAAAACCTCCTAATACATACTATATACAACATTCATACTAAACTGTGACGCTACTCTAACAGCAAAATCTTCAGCCTCTAAAACAACTTTGTGCTCTAATATAGGATAGTGTAGCTGGGTGGCAGAGGGAAGGAGTTCTCCTGAGTTATCTGGAATTATTCACAAAGACCTTGTGCCTCTCAGTTACAGGAATGTAAATGGTCCGTATGTTGAATGTATCGAGAAGCTGTAAGTGAGATGTGAGCTGGAGGCATATAATCATGCTTTTCGATCACTCGGTGGCGTGGTACAAACGTATTATACAAGTGTCGGTTTTGGTTTCATGAGGAGTCTTTAAACCAATTAGCATATTTATATAGGAACAGAGCCGATTTAGAAAATGAAAATTGCGCAGCAAATAAAATAAATAAATAAAGAGTAGCATTGACCATTTATAAAACGATAAACAAAATCAAATCTGAAACTCACAATCACGAAATATTTTAGAAGTATAGCCGATCTAAATATTTTCGAAATATCCGGTCGAATAGACTCGATAGCTACAAAACTGTTTCATGCACAATATTACTCTCATCCATCTCTACAGGCTAACAAAAAAGACAGACGAAATGAAAAATAACCGAAATGGAAATAAATGTGCGTAAAACTACTCCGAATCGAACATAAAACTAACATAGGTATCGACAAAATATAATGTGCAACAATAACAAAAGTGGTAACAGAAGTTTCTAACATCAAGCAATCCTTCCGATTTTAAAGCGAGAATTTTGAAAAAGGAATTTAATAGATATCGTGCAAAAGTAATAATCGTCAATGTGCTAGGACAGATCGCTGATTATTCCGACGGTGGAAGGCCGGGCCACTTACTAGAGGTCGTCCCCAGTACCATGATTTAACTTTCTGCGTCCAGCCACCGAGTGATGAGCGCAGCCCCTCGAGGTAGCCGCACTGAAACATCACACTCACTCAGCACCTGAATCTAGCCAGAACAGCAGCGCTGTCAACTGTTCCCTATTCCCCTAGCTCTCGAATAGCTATTCTTTATAACAGCTCGTTCTTAAATAAAATGACTGTCAGTATGCCAGAAGGTTATACTAGATTGAAGCAACATTTGCGGCCTATTATAATCATACTTGATTAATAATTTTAGCTGTATGGAGAATAAGGAGCATAGGAACTACAAATGAAAGAAGAATATCTAGCATACATTGTTGATTACGAAAGAAATATTTAATGGCAGTTCCGAGCTAGAATGCAAAGAGAATATTAATTATACGTACCTGGTCCTATGTTGAAATATGAGATAGCATGTAACAAAACAGTAATTTTTTAAAAATTGTGTGGTCTTTGAAGTACATATCTACGTAACGAACAGTAAAGAAACGGTTACTACATTTGTACAAGTTAAAGAAATTGCATAAAATTAGCGTCATTCATTGTATTAACGTTTTGTCAACTTTCTATCGATTGTGCTGCCTGTTGCGGCACGCTCCATGTTACGGTTCGATATAATAAGGTCACTCCAATAATGTTGATAGAAGATGTTAAGTAGATACTTGATGTGGCATTTAAAATGAGAATAATAATAATTACATAAATACATAATATCATAATCAATAAATGGCACCTTAAATGGCGGACTGCGGGACTGCGAGATTGTTATTTCTTACAATATCTCCTATTATCTAGGTCCTGTATCTGGGGACGGCCTCGACATGGTGCGTCTTGTTAGCGTTCTCTATAAACAATGAGATAGCATCGTGGATCGACGACACGCGCTAAAACGATACCGCGCCAAACGTCCGAGTGGTCGTGGACGGGTGCATTCATATTTTATTTTCATTGAGTTATTGTAATATTATTAATTAAATTTTGTGATAGGTTGCAACTTTGCGTACTTTAGAGGTGGTATAAAATTTATTCCACGCAATAATATGCATCACAAATGTTATATTCCGTGAGAATAATAAAATGTTGATTGTCTTTTGTTTGAGTTTATGATGTGAGTTCGCAGCGTGCGGTGTGACAATGCGAACATAACCATATCCCAACCGCACTAATAACGACCTCGTAACGCACACCCTGAACATTGCTTACCCTGACTCTAATGTTGTCCTATTGTTCATACAATTGTGGTTTTAGGCACATTTTATTCTGCATACAGCAATTGTTTTAATTACATATATATAATATTACAATTGCAGATATGATATGATGGATATTCCCGAATTGAAATTATCGATAATAACACTACTATAATTTTAGAACAGTAAAAAAAGTGTGTTTTTTATCATCTATTGATACGCCAGGCTTTTGATATCATATGTGATGAATAAAAAATTGCGACTGCTGAATGAATTTATAGCTGAAACAACAAAGGCGATTTAATGATGATTCAAACCGTTGATATCATAATATTACAAATATATTCCGAGTCAGGACTGTTTGCAAATTATAAATATGATATATAAATCACAATTTAGTGCATTTCTTATCTGTCGAGCATCGAATGCCCGGCACCGTTATTTCATAGATAACAGAAGACGTGAGTTGCCTATCTCCAAATAACGCTATCTTTCCCACAAAGCGCGGTCAATTATAAGTAATATTACTATGTAGATACTTAAATGTTTAATCTGTGGTCCAAATCAACACCCGTTAGCTTTATTAAAAGGTAGCGGCGATTAACTGTGCTTAGATGTAAAATTTACGAATGTTGCAAATATTAGCCATATACTTAAATTCGATTAAAATGTTAATTTATTAGCTATTATGCACGACTTGGGTTTTATATTTTTCAATATCCTTTGTGTCTTTGATAAAGCTTTATATTAAATTTTACTATAGTTGCGTACGTACAGGGCTATAAAGTCCAGTCGTAAAACAAACATTTTGCAATATTATAACCCTCAGGCCTCACTATATCCTTCCTGTGTGTTTGAAAAACTAAACGATAAAACATTAGAAATTGAAATTGATATTCATCAGAATGCAGTCAAATATTGAAATGCCTAAAATTTTAAATTTCATACGTATCTCTATTTTCATCCAAAAGCTTAAAGCAAGATTTTGCACTGTAAATTATTACTTTATAAGCTTTACGATGCAATAAAACGCGCAACAACATTGCGCATGCGTATTACGTTTCATATTTTTGACAATAATCACTTAGTTCGAGTCGGGAGAGTTACATAAAGACATACATTTTCGTTACAAACAATGACATGTGGTAACATTAGAACGGAATTATCAAATAGGTGCAAGTGTTTAAGGCATATATTATAGAAGTAAATTCATTCTGGTCTTAATTTAAATACATTGCAATTGTTGTGTTCAATAATATTATTTTGTCAAAATGTCTTTCTTCTTCAAGTTTATTTCAGTAAAAGGTATGTGATAGTATAAATATACGAAAGTATTGAAATACTTAAGTCTTTCAATATTTATAATCTTATTAAGCTTAAATTTAAATGTTTTCGTGTTGAGATCCTTTTTATGATGTGAATGATCAAAACTTATGATATATACAATGCAGGATAACAAAAGAAAAGAAGGAGGAAAGATTTGACTCCAACGCATTGGAGGCGTGATCAGCCATTATAGATGTTGATGAAAAAGCAAAGGATATGTGGTTCAAGAAACGCACTGGAGAGCTCTAAAGTTTCCGGTTTGTCCAGTTTGGGGCAGATGTTCGGGCCGTGGGAACTAACGGAGATGATAAAAACAATTTAATTATAGACATCAAAATTAAGCCGTACTTTAAAATCCTGCCATAAATCTTTGTAAATCAAACGGGATCGAAGTAATGGTACAATACTACCAGTTTCACGAAGAGGTTCAAAGTTTGAATGCATTTTTTCTAGGCAAAGACTCTCATTATCACGTAGTTCTAGTTTGTTTTATACATATTTTGGTAATGCAAAGAAAATCTGATTCCACTACCTTTCGAAAACATGGGTCAAAAGACCTGAATCTTTAGGAAATACACCTAAGCTAAGTCGTTATTGATAATGTCTCGATGTATCCTGTTACCTCAGTACCTACTGTTTATATAATAACTACTTTCACAGTAGAAATGAATTATTTATAAACTTATTAGAATTGCGGAGATTTTGATACATTTGACATTTGGTATTTGGATACCCAACATGACCAAAACTAATTATTATCTGGAAATTAAAGCTTTGGTTATTTTTAATTATTTTAGTGTGATTTTCTTACATTCAGATGCTTATATCATTCAGAAGATTTCGATTTGCCATTGACAATTATTAGAAAAGTCTTAATTTTTTTAAGTATGTCAAATATAGGTATTTAGTCGTGTTAATAGTTGCAGCCTTATCGCTGGATCAATATTGGCAATAGTTAAGAGCTTTCTAAATCACTCTTTAACGAGGCGCATGAAGTCAAAGTTTGAACGTAACAATACGGTTACTTGGGCAATTAAAGGGAAGCGTGGGTGGCGGTGAAATTACCTCGGAGATTTACTACCTAATGCCTACCATATGGCGTTTTATTGCTTATCGTACTCCATATGCAGTGGTCGATTGGCCCAAGAGAGTGTGGAGTGAACTCGATTTGCACAGAGAAACAGTCGCGGCTGGTAGACCAGTCTTGCTCTGAACGGCGACTGGCGCGCACGTCTTTTATTATTTTCTCTCACACCAACTTGTTTACAAATAGAAACCAGTGTTGGTTATTGTAGTAAAGAGGATAGCCGTGACAGGTGAGTCAATCTTAAATCGAGGTTAATGTTTCGATTGTCGTATTTTACCTGTTCATTGCCAACATTGATCCAGCGTGTCGGGATATAAACAATCACTACTTCAGTCAACTTTTTTACTTGTGTAACATGTGGAAGCACGCTCGGTTCAATTCTGTTTTTGGCCATTGTTACTTATGTAGTTTAAGGTTAATTTTAATCGTTATATCTAATGTCACTTTTAACTTTTTACATTGCCTTCACACAATTATCCTTAACCTATAAATTGGTCACAATGGATGTCTATTGTTTTGTGTTTGTTCATGTTAAATCAATAGCTAAACATTATTGTTATTTCAAAACCTTTATATAGCTAAAGTAATGATAATAAAATAGTATATTTATTGTTCTTTTAAGTAAGTAGGTTTATACAATATACCCTCAAACGATGCCCTTTCATGGAAAATTAAAACTTATTATTTTGTGAGTTTCTTTTATTATTCATAGGAATATTGAAATAGTAACGATGACACTTATTTGTATATTGTTATGACGATAAAAAAGTATTATCGATTTTGAAATGATTCAGAGATAGTAGCAACCGGTACCTACTGATAATTATTTTTTAAAAATAAACTTCAGTCTATATTTTCGTAAAGGCTTAAGGTGTTGGTGTCCTTTTACGGCTTATTTGAAGAAGTGAAGGGCAGTACCCTCAGTTTCTTTGGGAAAGTGCCGTATCTCGTGCATTGTTTATTAGCGGTTCGTAAATCGTGATCTACTAACAACAAAGATGCATTATCCATAGACAAGACTGAATTATTATCACTACAAGCCACAATGATAGCAGGGGTTAGACACGCTTATCGGAAACTTATCTAATCCATTAAAATATAATACGTCGGAAAAAGGTGCATAAGTAATCTATTGTTATAAACTTAGTATGAAAGTTCAAACAAAATGAGTATCTATTTATGACGACTTTATTATCGATGTAAAACGTGAACTATTTTTATTCTGTGGCAAATTGATTGCAAAATTCTTATTCTAAACTGGGAAAGTCTTTAAACTGAAATAGGTACCTACTTTTTGCACTGATAGTTGAAGTTAGCATCCATAGTTCGTAAGTGGGTAATGTGGCATTGCCGCACCATTATCCCGTACAATAATCGTATCGATAGACATGTCAGATAATTAATTATTGATGTAAAACGCAAGATTGATCGGTAGGATGAGACGCGCCGCCGCGCCGGGTCCCGCTAACCAAACATCCCGGCCGTTAACCGTTGTATTGCTTTATTATACATCATAATAGACCACACACAACTTTCTTATTTTCATAAACGATAGAAAACGGTGAATTATTTAAAACGAGTGGGCACCTCTTGGGTTCAACGAGAAACTTGTATTGGTCTCTGTATGGTCTCTGTTGACTTTTGTGAAACGATAAATTATACAGCGAACAAATTGTATAATTTATCGTTTCACCACTTAGCCAATAATAAATTTCTTGTCTGCGAAATAATTTTGCATATAAAAAATTCTTATACAGCTCTCATAATATTTTATGGTAGATATGGCTTGATCGTGGAGAATATTTAGAAAACCATAACTAAAACATTACGGAACAATGTATAAATGGATAACTCCCCTATCTCTTACTTCTCTTCTACATAATAGCAAACCATTATTTTTACCATAATTCTTGAAATCGGTATCTAGAACATTTTCCATCATTATTTATTTTAAAAAGGTGTATCCTAATGAAGATGTCTTGCATGTTGTCAATGCAATGCAAATAAATTACACTCACGAACCCTCGACCTAATTTCGCCTTAAGACTCACGACATTAATAATGTTTATTTTTACCAGTTATAAATTTCACAAATTTTTAGCATACAATTTTAAAGGGCGGTGCAGACAGGCCATCTGTTATGGGCTAATTAAAATGTTACAGCGGACCGGCTGCTGCCCCATATTAACTTAATGAGTTTGCGCGTTATATTCGCAGCTATATTTGAATAATTGTTATGAATTGTTTTATAACACGGAAACAATTTCGTGGATCACGTAAAATTAATTAAGCGGGAGCAAAGGTCGTATCTCGTAATGTTTTATTGTACCGCTCTTCTGTGTTTATACACGGGGTTGTTTTTATGTCTAGCTCTCAGCCATGGGTTAAAAATAAAATAGTAATTTAAATTTTCTTATATTTCTTTTATAAAAGCACACGATTTCCAGTAAGAAGATTGACTTGTGGTTTTGCTATTTGGTATTAGTATTTAATGTAAGAAGCCTTATAAACGGGTAACTGCATCTGTAAAGGTGTTGAGGTTAAGATCATTATATAGAAAGTATGAGATAATAAGTAAACAGTAAAGACAATATTAACGAGTGAGTGGGTGCCCCGGTCGTATGGGGCTGATAAGTGGAGCATGTTCATTATCACCACTTGTAACGGGCCGCAATTACGGCGACTTGTCACGATACTGTTTATCTTGCAATAATGCACGTGCCGATCTTATAACTTCTTATTTAAACACCTACGAAATTGAATAAGTTTAAAATTTCGCGTAACTTGGCACCGCAAGTCCGAGCCAAGAGTGGTAGTAACTTATGCGCTCTATCCTAAGTTTTATATAAATGTTCAAATTTTCCAGTTGGCAAGTTTTGAACAGGTAAAGCAATTTTAAAAACGGAGTAGTTTTATCACGGTTGGTAAATAAAGATTTTTAAGTTTTTGCGCGGAGGTTTTTACAAGCCCATTTTTTCTTATATTTATGACTTATTTTATTAACGTTGTATAATAAATGAAGAGCTCTTAGTGAACATAATAACTAAAAACTTTAATTGTACTTAAGTAGCTGTTAGTATTCGTAATTTTCTTGCGCGATATCGTAAAATTTTTATTCATATGATACGTTATATCATCGTATCTTGAGAAACACTAGATAAACTCAAATAGTCACTTTCGCAACAAAAATCATATCTCTTCCTTTTATACTTCGCTGAAGTAAGGATAATTACATATTGAGTAATAAAAGAATAAAGACGCGAGCAACCAGTAAGCGGTTACATAATTAATTTCAAGACACAATAGTTCTTTGTTAAAAATTGGACATAAACGTTTATATTCAATTCATCCGACATTTAAACTATATTGTACTTTTTAACTCGCACAATTACGTCCATTATTATAATCGTTAGCTTCGTTCATAAAAAATAAACTACTTATAAAAAAATTATGCCAATCTGTGCTTTATTTGAACCGTGAAAAAACGGACAAAGAAATAGAGAAAAAGAAACTCTTCCATTATTATCATCATGACATCAACAAATCTAGCACATAATCTGAAATCTGGGTTAAATGCGAAGCCTATCTAAACTCATTATCCATACAAATTCAATTTGACATAAATACTCCTTGACATAAATGCGGAATTATTATACGGTGCTATTATGCAGGTACACTTTGCCATTTTCGAATTAAACGTATGTTACATGTCTTGAAACACATGACCCCGGAAAGGCGAAGTCCTGAGAAAGTATAGAATCATTATTGTAGTCGTGCTGGCCACCTGCTCTACTCAGATAACTGCAGGAGATTTGGTACAAGCTCTCTGCGTTAGTTCGAAAGCAATATACCTAAAATAAAATAATATTGGACATGAGAACAATAAAAAACAAAACGATGCCATCAAAATACACAATATGTAGGAAAAATAAGCTATAAAATACAATTTAGCCTCATTGTGACCTCAAGTGAAGAAATGGCTATTTAATTCTTAATGATCTTTTAAAGTACATCATTTATTCAGTCTATTAGGTACGGCATACACACGAAGGGAATACAAAAAACTGATATGTCGCGGTGAAAGTCAGACAAGTGTAAGTTTAATTGGATGTTATTTACGATGTCACGTATGAGAGTGTCATTAAGAACTTGGTCACGATAGAACTACATACGTATTATTATGAGACCATAATATGCCTCTTCATGGAATGCTTTATAGCCATCTCGACTTATATGGCCTCGGAATTAACTAATAACTTCTATTTAGGGACACTTTATATCATAACTTTTGGTAACGCATCTTTTACTACTTTATAAAGCAATTGATACAATCTCTTAAATTTTAATAGCGACTGAAAGCTAGCTAGTCACTTTAAATCAATTTTGATCTGTAACAATGCCTATAATATTCTGAATGAAAAACGTAACACTCCTAAGACCCATTGTAGTATTTAAAAGCCATTGTAGTTACAGACTTTCGCATTTTATTATTATGATAGGAACAATGTTAAGAAAAGATCAATACACCGATTATATAAATGGACCTGGGTTTATTTTAACCATGAAATCTTATCAAATGATCTCAAAACGAGTATTATAAGTTCATACTATAGTGCAATAACATTGCACATGAACAATGGCCACTTTCATTGCAAGTAAAATAAAAAGTACAAGCCGTTTCGTGT
This sequence comes from Colias philodice, assembly GCF_061535455.1. Taxonomy (NCBI): domain Eukaryota; kingdom Metazoa; phylum Arthropoda; class Insecta; order Lepidoptera; family Pieridae; genus Colias; species Colias philodice. Next base: position 4,300,071 of record NC_143087.1, read on the forward strand.
AATTGCGTACAACTATCATTAAATGTATCTACAAATGGACGTGCTTGTAAGATCGCTCGGAATCGTTTGACGCACGCGACAAGTCCAATTTATCTCGCGGTATGTTCCTCTCAAGCGCAACACACTCGTATCATATTGGTATGATGTCGTTAGATTCATATTTTACCGATCGAATCGTAATAGAAATGGAGAAAGCAACTTCGCTATTTATGCGATATCTACTTTGTATACATATTATATGCAAAAAACAAATGCAAAAATATTCCAATGATGCTGATCAATACATTCAGTAAATTCATTATCGGATATGTAATTTTATACAATAAGTAAATATTTTTTACTATAGCGATTAAATAAAAAGCAAATATCCAACATAAACATTTAATAAAAAGGTCTATTAAATGTTTATGTTGGATTTATTTTTATGTTTCTATTGTGAAATCGTATTTAATTGCTAGCGCGCATTTATCTTAACTGTGGGAAACTCGTATATCATTCTTGTTCAATAGTATCGGATCAGCGGCGATTTAATCGCTTTGATTCATTCTGTAGCGTTAGGGGGTCCGGTATTGCACCCACGGCTGAGTCATGCGGCTTAGTAAGCCCTAGCCGGTATAAACAAACCAAACTGTTTAATTGTAGCTTACAGTTAAAGGCTTACAATTACGTTCTACAGTCATAAATAAATACAGTGTACCTAAGTTACGATTGATTATAAAATGTACTCCGTATTTAAGTATATCCTTAAGTTAATTGAATTTTAAATATAATGAAGCTTATACTAATTTTTAACCATACAGTATTAGATCAATGCTTGTTTTGTTATCAATCGAATGACAGCTGAAACTGAGATTCTATACAGGAATACAGGATATTATTTTCCCAGAGTTCCGGATTAACGCCAATGTTGGGTCGGATTAACTTCACTATGACAGTCCAATTTATTCGAACTCTCCTTATAGAGAAAATCGTATATTTGCTTTCAAGGGCATCCAATTACCCGGGATGTCAATTTATAAATGGACAGAGAAAGACTTGAATTATGTACAGGCGATGAATCTGGACACAAATAAGCTTGAAAAGTGTGCGAACTCCTTAACTCGCTAACAGTCCACTTTCACGGAACGATTACGACATTATCTTGAGCCGAGTGCAATTTCAACCGCAAATCCTGTGTTTGAGTTGTTGACTCACGGCAGTTAAATATAGGTAGTTATATTATATACCTACAGCATAAACACTTCTTGTGAAGTGCGTGATACCTCAAGTGGAGGTAATTAATATTTTTATCGTAGTTGTAATATCGGTAACTGTTTGAGGTTTTTAACGCCACTTAACTGCATTTGTCGTTAGCAGAATTAACATTTACATCCGTGCAATATACATCATTATTTTAGTAACGTCGGTGTGGTAGAGGAACTACTAGAAGACTAATTATACTGTTTATATAAGGTGTAATTTATTTGTTGTCCTATTCTATTCTGTTTATAATGCACAGTTTAATAGACAGAAGGATTTGTGTAATTATTATTAAAAAAGTCTCACAGAGGTATTTCAAAGGATTATAATGACACGGGTCATATCAGAGACAGTCCCAAATACAAACAAAAATAAACTTAATATTCATAAAAATTGTATACGTAAAGTAATTTGAATTGAAATTGCGGGATGTCTGTTATTTATGAAAACAAGTCGGAAACGACACAATGGACTGTCCTCATTGTTTCCGAGGCATTCGTTTAAACCTCGCCGTATTACAACTGGGCGCAATCCCGCTCTTATTAATGGAATAGCTTATTTAGAACACTACATTGATGCCAGTATAGCGATTTCAATCTTACGGTATATTGTATATTTTGTTGTAATAAAAGTTGTGCTGCTTCTGCACAAGAAATGTACAAAGAACTTACCTATTGTATTACGAAGTTTTGTCAGCGATCGATAGCCATAAATACTAAGAACTCTTTGAGAAATGTTATATCAATTCTTACCTAGCAAGCGAATTTTATACATTTCACGTTTGCTTATTTCTACTGTAAAACTTGTTATTTAGTACATTATCTATCCCGTATTTCTGGGGATGAATTTTCATGCATCGATTTTACGTTGGAAAGTTTATTAGGTATACAAAATATGAACCGGACCAAAATATGAATATTCGAAACTCAGTGGTTAATCGATTCCAATTACGGTCAGCGTATCGTTACGTATCGGTAATCCCAAAATTGCAAGCTGAGATTTTTGAAAGCGTCAAAATATATTATCGTCACTGCGCTTAGACACACTTTCGCTGGAGAAAGTTAATCGTGCGTAAATATTATTGTTTTAATATTATAAGCGCAATGAATGAATCAGATTATCCGGTATTAATATTCATCAACATAATTTTATTGTTATAAGCTAATTATTATTGATTGCCAGCGAAAGTTCCCGTCACGTAGGTTCATTGCGTAAGCGTCAATTGCGATCATTCATTTCTAGCGATATCGAGTAAATTGCAAACAAAGAAATACCTATAAAAATATATAATAACGAGTCAAAAACCACGTGCGTAACTAATATAACAAAAAAAATTGCACACACATTAGTCCAAATCAAGCACACTACACAATACCGAAAGCGACATTCGTCATGTTAGCCAATTAAATTATTGTATTGTTTAACCCACATCGAAACCAGTCTCCGCATAAACAATGTCTTTAGAATAAAGACCAAAGACGGTCACCACTCCATTGTGGAAACTAGAAATCAATTGCATTGGCATTGACACTCACACATTGTGCCGGCGCCCGCGTAACGTGATTTTTATATAATTTGTAATCAACATTTCGCAATTTCACACCAACGATCCTAGTTTACGCAACTGTTTCTAAAATTTAGGTTAAGTGTGTGACATTACTGCTTAACATAGATATTGAACTCAATCTGGCAATGATTTACATCATAGTTTGTTTATAAATAATAGTTGTTATTTATTGCCATTTTTGTTTCTTGTTATTTAACTTAATATTTCTCCATAATATGCAGAATGTCGTGTACCACATATCTTAACGTTGATCAATATCGTTATTTTTTTCAGGTACTTTTTGTAACCCAGAAACCCTAAAAGTGACTAAAATGGAAAGCTGGTTGGGCGACGTGAAACGCGTAAAGATCCCACGGCCCAAGTTTGCCAGCAAATATCCTGCGGAACCACCGAAAGATTATCTAGATGACTGCTCTGACCTCAGCGGGAAAGGGAGGCTGCACGGCAACAAAGATTTAGCTAAGGCCACGGAGGAACTGAGACGAACGCTTCAGGAGAAACTATGATGTCTTCGTTAATCATAATTAGATGTAAGATTATTTCATATGGATTTAAGGTAATGAGGCATAATTTGTCTTGCCCAACACTTGATACTTACGCGTTTTTGAAAGTATAGATGGGAGGCCACTCGTATCGATGCCATTTCAATATCTTTCAATATCAAATCTTATCGTTTTAATCATTTGGTTTTGACGTCCTTGAGTACGATGTAGATAGGCAGCGGAACTTTCATTTATTTAAATGGCTCTTTTTCATTATCAGTATTGTTATTACTTTTTATAATAATTTAGCTAAGAACTGTTTGTACTTAAATTGTAAACTAGTATGGATCTATTGGAATTGGAATGAAACTACGGAATTTTAATAATTTTAAAACACCATCATGACAATATTAGTGCTTCCAATGTTCCTCAACTTTAACTTATGTAATTCTGATTTGTGTATCGAAAAAAATGATTATTAGATATCATAAAAAACAAGTTCTTAAAATTTCTAAATAACTTTAATAATCGTCGATCAAAGTAAAGTAAAACGACTGGAAAAGTAATTAAACTCATTTCGAAGTTTATTATAACTTCTGTACTCCTTGTAAATAGTAAATCGAAGATTCGCTTCTTCACTTACAGGTTAAGTAGCTTAGACTGATTTTAGATTTAAGAACACTATATATAGACGAATCTCTAAGAATTAAAGATTTCAAAAAAATATTTTATGTTTTATTAGTATTGCACAAGATAATATCTTCATCTATGGATATTCAAATTGATACTCTTTAAAGTAGTGCAATATAAGGTTAAAGAACCGATATTCTCAAAAAGGTAATAACAGCAAAATGTTTTAGGACACAGAAGGTAAAATATGAGTCAGATCTTATGTGACTGTAACTTTATATAGAAGGTTGTTACAGAGCTTATATTACAACGTAAAGGTTGTGCGACCGCTCGACTGAAACTTGAGTGAAGGTTCGTAGGCTCGTAATTTGGTTCCAAATTAAAATAACGTCAACATATTGTTGAATCTTACTCCTATGACCTATACTATTAGCACAGCTATTAAGGTTGACTACTTTGTTTGTTTTAATGCATTAATTTCTGAAAGTACTGGACCGATTTCAAATACTCTTTCACCATTGGTCATGTACAAGATCCCTGATTGCTATAGGCAATTATTTATTAATTTAATGAATTAAAAAACATCACTTGCCATTACAGCCATGCCATGCCATTTTTATGTACCAAGCGAATAACCATTAATCAAATCTCATAAGTCATTTTCTGACTCCTGACTTGTTTCATACGCCTCTGGAAGGCCGAGATATGCCAAATGTCAACACGTATCAAGTTGAATAATATGGTGAGTCGATAGCCATAATCTAAGAACAAACTGCTATAGTTATATACTAAACCTACTATTTCATATATAATTAGAAAGATTCAGTGTCAGCATCTTGGTTGATTACACACCTTAATTGCCATTGTTTATTTATTATGTAAGTCAATAGACTAACTTAAAACAGTAGGCAGATATTTAACTCATAACTGTACATAGTTATCTTGAATTATAGGTACGCTAAATTCATAAAATTTTTCATTAGCAACGAAAATGAGAACAGCCAGATAGAGCGCTGGCTCCACGCCAAAGTTTTCAGTTAGACAAAAAGGGAAATGTCAAATGAGTGTGCTTCCGAACTCAATCCAATTCCGCATCACACTTTCCTTATGAAGGTTTAGAAGACGTGACGTCACGCTCTTCTGAGAAAACATCGCATACATGTTCCTAGGTAATGAATTATGGCATAAGTGTCTCGAGACATAAATAGATTGCCATCGGACGTGATTCATCGTTCACAATTATATGACAAGTTCATCAGCCACCGTGGCGCTTGGCAGCTTATTCTACTGCGAACTGTGAGCTTATAAACTTATTTAGTATTTCCTACTTTTAAATCTCTTGTTCTGCTATGAATTGTTTTATGTTGACCTATTTTATTAGCGTAATCTGCAGCGTGTTGTATGTGCTTAATAAAATTTTAACAATGAGTTTGAATAAATTGTAAAGGAGGTAGATGCCATACACATATCAAGTTAATGAAACGCAAGAAGGCACGTTCAAAGACATCTGCTTATCCCATCGACATAAGGTCAGTACGCTTTTGACATGTTATGTGAGATACGTGTACGTGTGTAGTGTAATCACTTAACTACTACTTACAGTGTCATCATAGTGCTGCGTGTGTAGCGCAGTGGTGCTCCCTTCTCGTGAATTACATGGTGACGAGTGCCGCCTCGAACGTCGACCCTCTTCCTCGTACTCCTGAAGACACAAATCATTTTCAAAACCGATCAAACAAACGTAAAGTAGAGTCAAAAGATAATAAATACGACAGTTCATGCAAAGCACATAGCAAGCAGGAAACATAAAAAAGCAAGGAAACATATCACGTCACACAACGCAACCTTGATGCAAGTCCTTAAGATTCGGTGAGAACGTGTCGAGACGATAGATTAGCGATAAGGGGTGTGTTTCAGAGAGTGATCGCAGTCAGACTGCAAGCTGAGGGCTGACCAAGTCGCATGGCAATTGATTTTCATTCTATTTTTGCATGTCTGCGGTCTAGATATACTCTCAATGCCTTTATTTACCCAAATAATTGATCACTTTTAATTAAATTAATCGACACAAGTAGTTTAAAACTAAAAATTTTGGGCATAATTTTATTTGTACTTTAAATTTCATTATTTACTTCATAGATATGAAGAACTGCGGCTTTTGACCTGAATGAAAATGTTTGTAACAAAACCCGCCAAAAGTAAAATAAAAGATTTCCACTTCTCAATAATAGTTGTTCCTCCCTTTTTTCTTAGCTCTCGTAGATGAAAGTTCAGAATACAAAATATTAATCTTGCTGTAATTACTATTATAAACTGTTACGATTTTCTATAGGTTAAAAATTTCATGTTTATTTATGACCGTATTTTCGCCTGATTAATAATTACTTTCACCTATTGTTTTCCAAAATAAAAAGATATCATAATTGGTCTGGGTCGCGATAGCACAATAGAAACCTAATCAGTTATTGATTCAGATATCAAATTAGTCTCATTAGTCTTTATTTTATCAGTTATCACTTATCATATTACCATCATAAAGTAAACAGTTCGTAGAGATAGAAATATTATATGGATGCTTATTACGATAAGGAAAATTGTTTTCTCATCAAAAGTTCTCTGTACTGCCCAAGTATATCTCGGTAAAGGGAAATCTTCTGGACTGTATATATCAAGAGATCACTTCAGTTCTGCATTATTTTCAAAAGCTCTCCAATAGATATTGTTAAAACAAATTCAACCGTTTGGTGATTTTGTTCAAAATATATATGTAAGTACATACTTATATATTTAATTTTTTACTTTATTGTAGTCTTTGTTCTGTTTAACGGCAAAAAAACTATTGTGTAGGTGTAACCTATACGTTGAAGCTTGCGTGATTAAATTAATAAATTACTTGACGTTATCGGTTAGACATAACAAAAAATAAATATGTATTTAAGTAAACTTTATTTTATATTGAGTGTAGGCGTGGGTACCTACTTGAATACCAAAGTTGGTACATAATATATTTAACCACAAATAAAATAAAATTGATAATATTTACTGCATTTGAAATAAAATTCGAATATTATAAATAGTGTCATTTGACGACTATGAGCGGAATATATGTAGAATACATAAAGTAGGTAATTTAAATTTTGAGCCCTTGAATCTAATCTCTATTTGCGAAATGCGAATCTTGAATGCAATGCTTGATGATTTTAGTAGCAATATTTTTTTTAAGTTGGATCCATTGGTAGGCACGCAGTTTCTAGACCACCTGTGTATCTTGAGTAGGTATATTTTCTGATTCATTTTAACATCTATTTAATTTTATTTTGCAAACACGATAAATTATTCTGACTCTTATAATATATTCTTAACATCTAGTAAGTTATTGGCAGCGATCCAAGTAAGATTTGCCGACGCGTTCTGCTATAAGTATCATTATTTCATGAAAGCTGAACGTTGCCTATACTTAACTTTGAAAGTCAGTCCGCTAGAAGATAAGGCATGTCTAGAAATAATGTATTTTTTATTATTCCTACATTGCAAAGTTAAAAAGGAAGATGTAAACTTGGTGAATGAAAATGTTTTGCAAAGAATAATATACTTACAGTAGAGTTCTTAGCGGCTACCTACAAAAATTAAATACCTAATATACTTTCATAATTCAAGGTTAAAATATTAATGAACCATTTCAAACCTTTCATTTGAGAAAGCAATTAAATTAATAGTATAATAATCTCTCTTGTTTCAAGATTAAAATTAAATATTTTATGCGCAATACAACCTACTTTTTGTAAAAAATAGAAACATTCCGCAAATAACGTCACGAAAGGGTATAAAGAGACCCTCGACCCTATTCATGGGTAGTTTTTATGTTCCTACTTCAATGAACTCTTTTTGAAAATGACTGGATTTCAAATTCGAATCACATTTCAAATGGTGTCTTCTTTCATGAAGGAAGTTCAAGAACTCTTTTAATTTCCGATTGCCTTCGTATTTTATCATGTCGATCATATTTTGATAATGGTTGGCTTCTATAGACTTTTAAGGTCATGAACTCATGAGTATTTCTAACTAGTCCAAACATTTATTTGCTGTTTTAAGTACCTTTCAATGTTTATCGATAAGAGACACAATTTTATTTATTTATTTATTTACACTTATTGTGCTGGCATACAAATAAATCCTTAAAATTAAAACTTATAACTAGTCCAGCACAGAAGGCGGCCTTATCACTTAAGAGTGATATAATAATGAATTTTAGGGCCGATTTTTCAATGCTTGGATAAAACTTATTCGTCGAATAATGTATTTGACAGTTTAGAAAAATCGGCCCTTAGTGTAATTTAGGTGCTTGGCAATGTTACATTACATGAGTTCATTTGATACTACTTATTGATATAGATAGAGTCGTGAACCATTGTCACAAATTGTGAAGGTATATTGAATGGTTTTTTTCCCTATTTGTATTCGTGATTAATCTTCTTAGTACCTAGTAACTAATGATAAACGTTATTATTTATAGTTATGTTGAAGTCAATATTTATTGCAATAAAGTACGTCATATCGTTAAGAATACCGTAATAATATAATCATAGAATAATTATTATGATTCAGAAATAAATCATAACAAGGCGTAATTATTTCTATTCGCTCGAGTATTACGACTTTTAATTTAATAATGAAGGTTTATTTGTAAAACTTTGCTCTCTACCCTATGCAGGCGTTGCATATTGGAGTGTGCTGAAACTTCATGCGGTAATAAATAAAAATGGAAGTGCAGACGGAAACTATCTTCATGACATCTGAAAACATATTGAGACACTTCTTTATGTATGAAGTAGCCATGTATTATATATTTCAAACTATTTTTACGATTTGATGCTTGTCATACATATAGGGATGTCAAATTATGAGAAACTATATTTAATCAGTTACCTAATTAATTAATATCCTCTATATAGGCGATACCACAATGGACGTCTGAGGTTGCATTCTAGTTTGGCAACATTGGAATGATGCCCGTGGTATTCATTAAAATTCTCATTTATAATATTAACAACAAATGCTGCTGTATGTATAATATATCTTACTTAAATAAATGTAACACTTATTTTATTAATTATTTAATTATGAAGGTAGGTATTATCTTATCACTTATTAAGTATTTAGTTGATTCGCCCAACGATATCATGCAGAAAATCTTTACAGATCACGAACACACAAACAATGAAATGAGAGTTTATGTTATTTGTTATTAATTGGTCCAAATAAACTTATATTATAAATAGTCGTATATTAAATGGACCCCAGATAAACAGAAATAACAATCGGCGGAAAAATTGGTTTGTTATTTTTATTGTAGCTAATATAGATAATTTGTTTATTCGAATGGCTCTATACATCTAACAAAAACAAAGCTGTTGTTGTTATTAATACGCCAGATATTTAATCAAAACTTGACAACATCTATCATGCTCTACTCTACCCTAACGTCGAGTATATCGACTTTTGAAAGTTCTATCAGCCACTAAAAACAAAATAATACGACCGCACACAAACAATCATGACTGGCATGTTAGATGGATGAGTCGGTTCGATATTTTCAATCTCTTAAGTGTTTACGGAGTGGGCAATACCTTAGCCATGGCCTTCAAGTCCATGGGCATGTAGTCGCGGAACGCGACGCGTCGGCGGCGGCGCGACATGCCGTCTGCTCGACCGGCCGGCGTACCGAGCACTGAAGTCGACAACAAACGCTGAACACCCCTAATGCACCCAATTTCCCGCGCACGTGATATTTTCATTTTCAGTTATTGTAACAATATGCTACGAACACTTTCTGTGTTGGTTTACCATTAACGAGTTCAACCTGTTATAGGTTGCGTATCCGCGTATGACGCTAAATTGAAGACTCTATATTACTTATAGCTTTTAGTAGTTTGCAATCCAGTGGCTTTATAGATAACAACTTAATTAAAAACAAAAAAAAATATTTTTTACTTTAATCGAAAGGATTCAAAACGCATAAAAATAAAAGTATAATCGTAGTATAAAAATATAACCATTGAGATGCTCTGAGCTTCAAAGCTTTCAGTTGAAAGGCGTATGATAAGTGGACCTTGTCGTTTGTTAAACCTTAAAAAGGGAATTGGTCTACTTATCTTTATGACATATCAAGGTGGCTTCCCACGACGCAACTCTACCTCTATAACTCTCTGACGTCACCACCGCAGAAAAATTATGTGAAAGCATAGACTTAATTTCGTTAAAAGGTTTACTTTTAGGGAAGTCTTTTAATTTATTGGATTGCGGCAGTAATTATAACAGATTCCGTTTTTATTTATATTCGTACATTCGTATTGACAGTCCCTACAATAGGTATTTGCATGGCTGTTTGTTCTATTTGTCTGAAACTCTCAAAATCTTCCAAGATTATTAAAAAGTTGTATTTTAACTAAATAATACATTTTCTTCGTAATTTACATAGTAGATAAAAATGTATAAATTCATGAAAACACTTTACGAGTGTACCGCCAAGTCTTTGTCTGAGGCTCGGTGGTTTTTATGTTGTTTTTTAAAAGGGTTCTTGTAAATTAAAAAGAGCTGTTCCTGTAAGAAATGTCAACAAGCGGATCCCGCAAGTGGAAAAAAAATCTTTATGCCGTCTTAACCGAGATTTTTTTATTTATCTTGCCTTGCCGCTGTATCTGACATAAAGTGAGGGCCTACTTTGATAAAACTTTATTTACATTTTTTGTTATCGTATAGTTTACTTTAACAATTACATTGAACATTTATTAAAACAAAATAAGTTTCCGTAAACTAAAAACTACCTGCAAAGCGGAAACAGCGGTTTTTTTGTTAATTATTAACTGGATGATATGACAATAAAATATTACTGGTTCGATCTAACCTGCTACAAAATGCTTTTTATAACAAACTGAAAAATGAATATCGTAGAAGGTACAGTACAAAAAATAAATATATAGACACCTGTAGTTTATTGTTATAATCAACAAGATATCATTATAGAGCTACCTATGCTATGTCGGTAAATCATAGTGAACGAGTTAGTTGGAAATAAAAAGCACTTTCAGATTTCATTGAAAACTACTGAAATAGAGCACCTACTTGTGGCACGCACTTGAACGTTTATTTTACGATTAGATCCTTAGAATTAAAACTGGTAATAATTAATACTTGAATGTGTATTTAAATATACGAAATAACTATTTCATTTGACTTCTTTGTTATAACTACATCTCTATTATTATTAATGTTCTTTTTAATATGAAATTGGCTATAATAGTTTTGCATGTTAATTCCATGCCAAGAAAGTATATTATGCCAATTTCTTTTATTGTCTCTAGATTAACGATCGAGACTTCATGGTCATCTAAAATACGACTTTTTATTATTTTATTAGCTTTTTGCACCAATATTAATAAATAAAATAGTGTAGTGTACATATTTTGAGGTTTCTAGCCTCATTGTTATTAAGAAATAATTATTCAAACACGCTGACTACAAACACATGTATTAATCAAGCTAATTTTTCTGGATTTCAACAACTTTAGGATTATTAGGTTTAACGAGAATTCGATGAAAATGTATGACTAAACATAAAGTAAAATATTGTTCATCAAATATAATTCTACCCACTACCTTATATAATCTAGATATAATCCAATAACAAACTAATTTATCATTACTAAAAGGTATAATGAAATAATATAGAAAAAATTATGGGTCATTTGACCCACCAGGTGACCTATCTAGAATGATATAAGAGCATAAAATAATAAGATTCAGCACTATGACGTCACTTGTAAGCTGTTCACCTGAGTGCAGATGAGACTTCGAAAGTTCAGGTGGAGATTTTCTCCCCTTGTCTCCTTGATTTTTGTACGGCGTTGCGGACTAATGGCTTAAAAGCAGTATAGAAATAGTATGATGACACAGATGGCGTACAAAAATGGTGGTCCACAAAGTCGGAATTTATTTTTATTTTTCGACAGTTGCCGGGGTAAATTTGGTCATTTGATTTTGTACGGCATCTGTGTCATACTATTTCTATACATATTACTTTTAATCCGCAACGCCGTACAAAAATCATGGAGACAAGGGGAGAAAATATCTACCTGAACTTTCGAATTCTCATCTGCACTCAGGTGGACAGCTTACAAGTGACGTCATAGTGCTGAATCTTATTATTTTATGCTCTTATATCGTTCTAGATAGGTCACCTGGTGGGTCAAATGACCCATTATTTTTTCAACACGGGCCTGTAGTCTAATACTGAAATACGAATTATCATGCGATTTAAAGAAAAAAAAATAAGATTGTCACGTGGCGTGGGAGTGGATTTCACATATTTTGCCTGAACTTTATACTACTATTTACTTGAACTGTAAGTTCATTAATAAGCTGCAGGATTATATACTAACGTTGGGTAGCTTTACAGTATGAAGTTGTGTAACCATTGAAATAATATTCCTGTAGTTGAACAAGCAGGATCTATTCATCAAGACTAGACTTTTAATCCTGCTAGACGTGAGCTGAATCGTACATCTGTGGCCCACGCTTATAATAATCAAACTAATAGAACGATGACTAATGAGTTCTAGATATTTAAATTATTAAAAATATAGGTATAAATAGAGCATAATTGGAAATTGATAATACCTAACGCTTTATCTGTTTAAGGTTTTTTTTGGGGCATAAACTGCAACTTTTATGATGCGACCCGAGACGGGTAACTTTTGAAGTGTAATCTAGTTAGTACCTACCAATATTTTTTTTTCAATTGCCTCCAATTGATTCAATGTTTTTTTCTATTATACAATAGCAATAATAAATTGATTTAAAATACCTACAAAATCACTAAAGAAGTTCTACTTAACTACCTATCTATAGAAAATCACTTTTTCTTTGTACACTTTAAACAATTTATTATTCGCAAACTGTAAATAATGATATAGTGAAATAGATACAAATATTAAGATAACCGCAATTTAGATCAATTTATTTTAATCGTTAAGTCAAAAATAATTGGCATAATTTATATAGTTTGGTTATAAAAAACGGGTAGTGGTTATTTCTGTAACAAAAGTTTTAATGAGCGAGAAATCCCAAAAATAACCATTACAGAGTTATTTGAAATTTTTGTACGGTAAATTAAATAAATTTATCTTTTCAACTTGCTTACTTGGAATAAATTATTGAAGTTAATTGCTTAGTAGTTAACTAGTATTAAAAAGGTAAAGGAATTAATTAAGTATTTATAAAGACTAAAATATGGTTTAAGTAGATAGATAATATAGTGTACCTACACCTAAACATACAATTTATCATTTAAATAAAATGGAGAATAGAAATCTTTTATAAAAATGTTTAAATTATGTATGTTTAAAATTTATCATTTATTTAATGATGACTTTCATACAATAAATAAATCTGAATTCCACAAAATTTGGTACAAAAGGAATATATGAAGGGCTCGTCCGGGATTTGAACCCGGGACCTCTCGCACCCGAAGCGAGAATCATACCCCTAGACCAACGAGCCGATGGCTTCTGTTGCGAAATAGGCATACGTATTAGACATGAACTGGAATAATACGTTATATTTTTAAAAATAGACCAATTACCACGCTTACTGTAATTTTATACCGTGACTATTATTTTCACGATAAAAAAATGTTGATATTGATTGAGCGACACGGTTTTTCATTTTATATTTTACAGTTACTTCGAGCCTCAGAGGAAGAAATTTAGAAGGTATCTACTGCTAGGATATATTAAATTTATAGTATTATAGCCTTAGAAGAAGTGAGTGGCCGCTATTACCGATACGTTAAAACTATCTTTATTCGCAGATCGTACTATCGATAGTGAACAATGAATTTTGCCAGATTTACCCCACCAATTTAAAATGTTAATTTTCAGGAAATAACGGCCATTGTTGTGAAATTGTGAAAATCTAATGCTAGCCGTTATTACTTCATGCAAGAAGAGTGAATCTTATCAACTTTGTGCCAGTGTCGCGATGTCACTCCATTTGTTTCATTAGATTTCGTAGGAGAAACAATTCGACAATTCTTTAGCGCGGGATTGAAGAAAAAAATCATGTCTGGTGTCCTTTTGAGAGTGACATCAAGGACACTGCTAGTAAAAGAGTGTAAAAAAGTGATCGTGTAATAGAATGTTAAGAAGTGTAGAAGGTAATTCTGGCAAAATCACCTCGTGCGGGGGCTCCAGGTCGTCGTCCATTGGTGGCGCGTCGGTCGCCCGCCAGGCGCGCCCGCTCCTGCCCCATACAACACCTCGTCATAATGCTTGACCAACTCAACACTCAAACACTAAGCAGCAATATTTACTGCATATAAATACGAATAGTTTATTTATATACAAAGCCTATGATGAAGTTCATCAAAGATCTTATACCTACGGTAAAGCAGCGGTGTTACCTAGGTACCCTATGCCATGCTGCATAATCCACAATGCGGTAGTCTTAAATGTCACTATATTAACGATTTTATTCTTGTTTCAGCTTTTATATATTCAATGATCCATGTATCTATGTTATTTTTATTTGAAGTCAGCAACAATAAAAATGCTATTGCTGTTACTGAGCACGCCATTTTTCGCTTAAGAGACTATTATGAAACGGGTTTACGGGCATTTAACTCAAAAGAACCCTCACGGAGCAGGATAATGATATAAAACTGACGGTGACAGTAAATACGATCGTTTATGTGCCTATAAAGCTATCGGTTTCAATACGAATTAAATTACGAGTGGGTACCTATTTGCGGCCAGTGAGATGTTGCATGAATTAAAAAATAAATATTTTTTGTTTTTATTTTTAGTAAAAGAGCGAACGAAAGCGAATACTAAACGAGGACTCGCCCTTACCGACTTGAAGAGCTCTCTTAAATTTAAACGAGGCTTAAAAGCCATCGACGTACAGGTTGCAAGGATTTATGCTTCGTTTAGTAGAGAGTAGCGACACGAATGCAGGAAAATTAGTGAATTTTGCCTAAAAGACATCTGTTCACATAGGCTAATTTAAGATAAGTAGAAGAGAGATATGTTAAATAGATTCGTGCCTGTACCTGTAGGTGTCGTGGGGCGGAAGACCCAAGCCGGAGTCCTCAGAGGGCGAGCGGTGGTCCACCACTAGAGGGACCTCCGGCGGCACCTCCTACAACAATATACTACACCTCACCTGACCATTTCATATTTGAAAACAATTGGGCATTTTCAACACGATTTGTAGTGCTTTATTGGTCATGCGAAGTAAGTGCAATTTTTTGATCACGTACATATACTCAATTTGCTTTACAATTTTAATAAAAAAAATTTTTAAAGATTTGGTTTTTTCATATTGCCAATTGTATTAATGTAGTGTAAATTAATATATATCATATACGGTATTCCGGAAAAGATTGTCCTAAGTTGTGTTGGAAATAATAAAACAGCTAACGTAATAAATATACGTCAAGGCTTGCTTACATGGAAGCTATAACTATCTATGGTTTAACATGAAACGTGACACGATATGCCGTTTTCAGCATTAATTAAATTTGTACAAACATAGTCTTTCCGAATTATATAATCTGGCTGCATGGTATCACGTAACATGTTTAAATGACCACAAATATTTATGTTTCACAATCACACGGTACTCTATAACTGTATGCAGAACAAACTAGGAAACAAATAGGAAAATATTTCTGGTCAGATTTAAATGTGACCAATCAATATACGCATGCAACATAATATAACAGATGCTATAAAGGTGTGTTTACACAAGCACTCACCGGGTCGTGTAGATCATGCATTGTCGAAGACGGCAGCATGTGGCGCTCGCCGCCGCGCTACGGAAAATAGATTAATCTCATCTATATGTATAAGCTCAACCTATATGCTACTACTTATTGTCTCATTAAATGCTTTCGTGCCTTGTGTGCAAAAGTGCAAAAGTTTGCCTGCGTTAGAAGTGCTTAATTGCATTGTATCTCTTGCATAACCTAGTTGAAGATTAAAACATCATGTAATATTGATGCATGTGCTTTATACTTATCTTTTCAGCTATGTTTCTATTCTTATTCGGGAAGACTCAAACAATAACAATATCGCAAGTTCAAAATCTAATTTAAATCTATTATATCCTGACTATAATTAAAATCCTCCAAACCACTTGAACAATACGAGGGGAACACTACTCTATAGGTATATATATTTTCATATTGTTTAAGCAAGTCTCATTTGCATCTTGTCATTAACGAAACAGGGAGGCCGATCTCGACGGCCAATCTTCCTTGTATATTGCAGGCTGACTCTGTAACCGAGTTAGTTGTGCTTCGCAAACGGAGCGCAAAATTGTAATTGAAGTTTCCTGCCAGCGAGATTACGAGGAAATAATACAGCTTCGTTTCAGCTACCTTCAGCACAATTTAAAGACAAAAACTAGTGAACACTAAATCTTCATTCTGGCTGCGGTGAGATAATTTAATTGTATTAAAACTTCGACAAATCTAGAGAGTTAGTGCTCGATAGCTGTAATGCCAATTTATCTCTATATACTTCGATACAGCTAGTTTTCGTAAAAAGAAATGAAACAAACTTTATATCATTCAGCATTTCAATATAATATAAATAAATTGTTATAAATTAAACACAGTTGACTTACAGATTGAGTTACTCTACATTTAATGTATTTAGACATACGCATGTAAACAAGGCTTTAGGCATATTGCAATAAGGATACACTACGATACATAGGTGTGTGGATAGCTAACATTTCTTCATATTTGGTAACGATTACACTTTTCGTAACATTGTATTATAAGAATGGAAAATTTGAAAAATATTACAAACGTGATTATTGAGCGCTCTAGGACAATGTATTTTAATAATCTCTGTATACCTGAAGGTGGTGTCTGTTAAGTGGTGAATATTTGTATACCTTTAAATGGTGGTCGGGTGGCGGTTCATCTCTCCTGTATACCAATTCATCAAACCTTGGCCGGTCTTCGGGTAAGAGAAACTCCCGTATTTCCGTCAGAAGTGAGTACTGCGTGGAAAAAATCAAATTTCAATTTACTGCGTATGAGGCCCTTGTCAGTACTTAGTTAGGTAGATTTTAAAAATAAACTTTACATATATACATAATTTTTAAGCTACTTTCTCACACTTTCAAAATGAATAAAGAATAAATGCGTCATCAGATCCGTTTCACAAAATAACAATTATGAAATCTTTGAACAACAAATTTATTTTTTGTTTTAAAGATTTTTTAATGTGAAATTTTATTTTAAACATTAAATATGATCTGTTTTAAAGAAATCCTTTAATAGTACCTTTTGTGGAGTATCTAGCAGATCTCTCAGCACCGTCAGAAAGGAGTCTGGAGTGAGCCTTCTCGTTGCGTATTCCTCCATGTAATAGGCAAGTGCAGGCAAATCACTTTGTGGCAACAGAGACTTGGCTTTTTGTTCTACAGCTACGGCTGCAGCTCCTCTCCGTCTGCCCCAACCGCTTATTCTAGCCGAAGTAAATATAATTGTAAATACTACTTAGTCTCTTCTTAGGACTTTTTATATGGGACAAACTTTGTTTATTTGTTGTATAACTTTAAAATAAGTTTTTCTGGTTAAATGGCAATCATCCCATTTTCTATATATATATATGTATCTAATATTTATATTCATTTTAATTTAAACTAAACTACGATACTACGGTTTATAGGTATTATAACCGTCCTTCTAAACGTCTTACTTATACCTAATGTTAAAATAATATTAATTATTAATAAAACATACAGTCAACAAATTAACTAATCATAAACATTTTGGCTTGTAATAGATGATATTGAAATATAAAAATTAGTACGCAAATTAACATCATAGATCCAGCAGCAAACTAGGGTATGAAATACAAGCAAATTAAAAAGTAGCGCGAGGGCGAGAATGCAAAGTGATTGGCGCAGGTCATTAACTATCATAAATCACTTTTTCCTCGATCACAGCCACGTACACTATAATATTACTGTAAAACTATGCAATTTCTATATTACTTGAAAACAAACAATGACGAGCGGACATGGCTATATGATTCATAAAGTAACATTTGCAATTGATGATTTATTTAGAGGCTAATTTCTGTGGTTGAAGTCAGTCTTGTGAAGTCAGTAAAAAAGTAATGTGTAACTGTATATCTACTAGTTACTACTCAAATATGTACTTATTTCTAGATGTTTTGAACACAATTTATAAGGTACAAATTAGATTTAATTAAAAATAATCTTTTACATTTTACTTTGTAGTCTTTGATTTAATATTATCAATAGACGTTTATGAAACAAAATGTACATATGCATTTTGACTAGGTATCAAATGTATAAATGCCTTCATGTTATTTGCATTGCGGATGTGTAGGCAGAGGAAATTATTTCAATCTAAACGTAGAGTAGCAAACGAGGAGAAACGGTTTGATGAGACGTGAAAATATCTATAGATAACTAAAACCAACAATAAGCTCTATATTATAAATGATTTACGATCGAAATCAATCCGGTACATAAACACATACACCTACGGTTTTCAGTCCGTCTGAGTTCAGTACTTAGACGAAATTGAAAAATAATTTTATTTAACCACACAGATTTACGGTGTGTTCGCATACATTGAAAACAACCTTAAATCTTTTCACTAGCTGCAAGTCTAAACAGTTTTGGAATTCCTTCACATTTATAGAAATACATATCATAATTAGCTAGTAAATTGTAATTAATATCTGATTAATACGATAGATTTGGCAATCGTCTCTTTGAAGTACAATTATTGTTAGCTTGTTTATCCATTTTACATTGAGGCGAAGTGACAGTAATCCAGTCACGATAGCACGAGCATAATATTCTAACATCAACGATAATGTTCAAAGTTTTGGGCTCAATTTCGATTTAATATCTAGATACCTACATTATTCGAAACCCGAAACCAAACAAGAAGTTTGAACACGATTTAGATTTGCCTGATGTCTACATTTTCAAGGTATGTACCTTGATAGTGAGAGTGAGAGTGAGAGAGTATTTTTAAATTCAAAGCAACTTCAGTCTTGCAGCGAAATTTTGCTAACTTTTCCTGCATTGAGAAAACTTATAATTACGTATCCTTAAACTTTTTATATTGTTTCTACAAAGACCTAAAATATATCTTATATTACGGAGTAACTTCCATAGATTATTGCAAAATGTAGAGGAAAGTAATTGAGATTTTATCTTTTGGTAGTTCTTGCGGTTTGAATTTTTCCGAATATAATAAACAGCATAAATCGAATATTATATTTGTATCTAATAAAAATTATAATATCTACAAAGAAATGTTTTTGGCCGGTTTTTCTATTTCGATGTTGAGTAGTATTTTGACCAACCAATATAATTGACCGCTTCCGTAGTAATTAGTGTACCTAGTAATATTATTTTAGAAAAATAAACAGTTATTATTTTTATTCAATTATTAAATACTAAATGTTAATTAATTTATAAACTTATATATATAGGTATGTTACCTGGGGGCCGCTTCCCGTTCCCCATACGCTGTACAGGCATGAGGCACCTTGCCGACGTCCCTGACAAGCAAAGACATTCTTTTGTGGTACTTTAGTTGTGCGACTGCTTCATCGTGTGTCACATCTACGAAGGACTGCCCGTTTACTTCTAATATCTGATCCCCGACCTGGTAAAAAATTAAAGGGAATTAATATAAATCATAAAAAAAATTGAAATATAAAGAATCTCTACATGATATCTATTAAGAGCCTTTAACAAAGAAACACTTTATTAAATCTCTAAAAACACTGATTTTGTGGGTAGTTTCGCAATAAGAAATTCTTAATTCAACTACTGAAAACCATATCCCACATAGATAATATTGCACGAAATTACATTTATCAAAAAGAAAAAACGAAAAATTTACCAGATAAAAACAACAAATAACATAAAAAATAGCATCGAGGTCGGAAAAGGTACGAAATATTAGAGCCTAAATTGATTTCATACGAGGCAATAGCTGGCTTTATAGCGGGTTTACATTGAATTTATGACACAATTTTGTTTGCTACGATATAAATTGTTTCCTGTTTATCGGTGATCTTTAGCGCCCTATAAGGCTGCGTTAACAAATTTTTATTGAAAAACTAATAAAAAAAATTATTAGTTTTTCATTTCGCAATAAAAATATTTGTTTTAGGATTCTAGTGTCGGCTTCGCTTGCGGTGAAAATTTTACTAAAACGCAGAAACAGTTATTGAGTTTATCCATTATAAACAACTAAAAAGGAAGTGTGGAAACACAGTGTGGAAGCAACGCAAATAATATAAAAATAATGTAACTTTTTTAATTTCAGAAACAGGTGCATCATGGCTTAATCTCATTAAATATAAATGGGGAGGGCAGTGTTTTAAAATACATGCTTACATAACGTCAGCCAAATGTAGGGACACATTAAAATTCATGAACACGACTGCTATAGAGTGATTATTCATGAGAGGATCGAAACTGAAAATGGCACATGTTTGAAAAATATGTTTTTACAAATTGTATAATACTCATTTCATAACTTAATTAGATACTTTACTTTCTATTTAAAATAAAAGCAACTCAATGAATGAATATTATTTGAAAAGTCAAATAAAATTAACATAATGATGATACGGTTTTTAGTTATGAACCAATAAAAAAATCATAATAGGTAACTATCAGAATAGAGCGTTACGTGCATTTTTTTTTGTCTTGAAGAAAATTAAAGACTTAAAGTACGGTCTACTATATGAATGAACACCTACCCAAAGAAAAATTAAAAAATAATCGTTTCCTCTTAGATTAAGGATTGCGCTACGACCGCGCGCGCGGAGATCAATCCTTAATCTAAGCGTTTCCTATTGTGTTTATTACAAACCATTAGTCCAGCTCTATCTGCAACGGAGTCTTTGTCCACTCCCGTGATGTAAATGCCAAGATTGTACTCCAAGCCGCCTCTTATCATCAGCCCCAGTGACTGTCCCGGCTCAATACATAGATCCACCTGTGTACAAATGTACCGTTGAAAATATGACCAAAGGATAAAAATAATTCAAAGAGCGTGTGTGCCATACGTATCAGAAGTGAAACTTCTTTTGCAAGATTCTAACTCTACTCCATGACATAATATATCAATTGGATATACTTGAAAATTTCATGTAAATTCTCCCCATACTTTTCATTACATTTACAAGCTTACAAACTTCGCAGACAAAATGAAGCTAAACGCAGCATCCGAAAAATTTACAGTTCTGTCGATAAAACTGAAAAGAATAGAATTTGCTTTCAAATAAATCTTCTTTATTCCCAGTGATCGAGTAAATTGGCAAAAGAGAGCTTTACTGGGGCGCTTTGATGCCGAACTGAGTATCGCTGATCGCATGTAAAAGTAATTCACTCTTTGCGATTAAAAATAGACGTTACATTCTGAATCTTGCTCCGGAAATATTGTTAATGATTATTATATATTAAGAATTAAGATACACCGTAATATTTTTTATTATATCTACTAACTACACACACCTTTGGTAAGGCTAAATATCTATTTTTCAATTTCCATTGATTACAATGTGTTACGTTTGTTCAATAATTTCAATAATGCTAATACATGTGCCAATATATTGAAATTTAGCAGAGTATAGCCAAACATGTATAGACACTGGACTAATAATACAAATGCCTGCCTGAGATAACAAGATATGTCATACGGCTATAACTTTAATTGCATACTAGTATTACGCATTCGTATATGGATTACTTGCACCTGACATTGTATTACCGGCATTATGGCGTAGGATCACAGGAGATTACTTCAATGCATTACATGAAGCCGTGAGTTTATGACGGAATTGTAATATTTAAATGACGTAATAAAGGTGTTCGTATTATTTCATCTGTTAACTGTTTCATACAAAATTAAATTATTGCGTATATTTACTACGTACGTACGTACTTTTCAACTTTATTGGTAATGCTTACGATAGTCGCTTGTATTTATTTAATCTCAAGATATAACAAAAATTTAAACTTTAAAAGTTTCAGTTTATGTTATCAATAAAGATTTTATGACAATTGAAGATTTCATGTAATCAAACACTTTTATTTGTTTTATAAGTCGACGTCACAAAAAAGTTCGAAACACTTTAAAAAAATGCAGTGAAATATAAAAATAATTTTCATCTCACTCAAACTCGAATCAAAATACTTATTTCAGGCATAATTTATCTTCTGCGCACTTGTATAAATTTATTATTTAACATTTTAAAAGGGTCATTGCAGATACCTACTATTTTCAGAATCCATTGAGAGGAACGATTTGAATTACAGATGTTTTCTTTTAAATGATAATTATAATACTTGACCGATATTAAAATTGTAATCTACTAGATATATAAAATAACACGAATTGGTCGAATATTATTCCTTATATCCATATAATAATAAATGGTTATTATTATATGTCCGTATAAAAACCTATTACCTACCCATCAAAATATTGCTATAAAGTAAATCTTACATCTAAATACGTATGGATTATTATACAGGATATCCCGTGGCATAATAATTTCAATGGAAATTTTGCGTACGCTGATTGCGTAAAAAATACTTTTCATATATTAAAAAATCTACAATATAAACTAGATAGAGTGTAAAAGCTTATTTGTCAGAAATAACAGTCCTACTTTAGATATAAGGGTTCTTATAAAAAGGCTTGCTTTCTTAATTATATCATCGCTGAATTTCAAAATGTTTCGGTCTTAATTGCCTTGAAATATCAACTATGTGCAAACGATCGAATTATGTTTTTGGGTCGCTTCTCCTTTGAAATTTCACTGGTTGCACACATTTCTTCATTTGTGACATTTAAGGCAAGGCAAAGGCAAGTCGGCGTTGTCTGAAATAAAAATACGTTCTCTATCGCACTAAAAGTTTACCACATATTCTGTAAAAAGTATAATCGAAAATCCCGAGGGTGCTGTGACCTAGTTGCCAGCTTACAAGGCATTAAGAGGTTTCTTTTAGCCCACAATCGACCTACCACTGTGTATTTCTGATTCCCGATTGCAATATTAACTGCGTCATTGTTTTAATGCTAGCGT
This sequence comes from Colias philodice, assembly GCF_061535455.1. NCBI lineage: Eukaryota > Metazoa > Arthropoda > Insecta > Lepidoptera > Pieridae > Colias > Colias philodice. The sequence goes on from NC_143087.1 coordinate 4,323,164, forward strand.
TTGTTTGAAATTGCTACCGATCCATCTCAGTTTATTTTTAATATTTTATTTACGTAGGCGCTATTATGAGAAAATAGTTGTGTAACGTCATGCTAACTCACAATGCATACTATAAATATTATATTGTTGTGCAACAAATAACAATACTCAAAATTAGACGCGATACTATCACCGCTAATCTTTTCCATGTTCTAAATAATCTATATGTCTTTAATTTTTAGATAATAATTACTATAAACTTGTTGAAGAATGTAAACATGAATTTGGTTACGACACAGCAACAAAGGTGGTTTAAACTCAGAGTGATAAATATACATCTATAAAGTGCAACAATCGAATAGTGGGACACACGATAAAATGAATTTTACATTACCCTTCGTATTGATCGGTCCTTGCTAGCTGAGCGCGGCGGGCGCAGCGGCGGCGGCGACGCTGGCCGGCCGTAGCGGTCCATCCAAGAGCACGATGCGCGACCGACCAGCGCTCCAGCTGTCCGTACCACCATCGTCAGTTGACGACATGATTTTAGCATCTAGGAAGAAATATATTTACTGTAACTAGGTAAGGATAAAGGGACTAATTATTAACTTGAATCATTAAATAGCATCAAGCTATTAGACCATTATACACCATCATTATCACTTCAACAAAACTTTTAAATCGATTATCATGATAGAAAATCGAATTGATTTTCATAGTTTAACAACTGAAAGTAGAGTTTTTCCACACTTTTAAAGAATTTTTCGGCCTGGAATAAATGCAAGAACAATGTAAACGAATAACTTAATATGTATTTGCTGATGTGAAATATATTACGTAAATATCGTAAAGGCAAAATTTTATAGCAACATAAAGTCTAGGAATAGTCGAGACAGTACGTCCGTACGACATTCGTTAGCCGGCTCGACGCTCGATGTAATAAAATTTACTGCCCGATTGGCTACCACGTACCTCGCAAGGGTCGAGAATCCCTACCAATATTAGATATGCGAACGTATGTACGTGTATGTATGTTCCTTTATCACGCGAAAGCAAGATCAATGTTGAAAATTTAAGAATAGGGACGGATTAGGTCTACGAGAAAAATAAGACTGAATTTTTTTGTGAAAAAGAATAGACTGGGAATACCGAAAATTAATAAGGAGACCGACTGAAGCCCTTGACGTTCGATAGTTTAACATTATATATTAATGATCAAGGTGCCAAGAAAATTACCTATATATTCTCCCCTTATCTTACAATAAATTAATGAAAAAGTCTTTTGATCCATAAATACAATATAATATCATAAGTTCTTGTTATAGCATAGATATAAATGCATAACTTATGAAGTATAATAATAATATTTATATATACATAATCATCCTAAGTTTCTTATCCCGAGGAAATAAGCTTACGAGAATATAATAAAAATAGGAGATGCGATGTAATAAAAACTTTGTCGTAGCGCCGAGGCCTACGCGCCGTAGCAATTGCTTACTAATAAAGAAAATATTGTTCGTAAAAGCGTACTTCTGTTCTCGTATTGTATTCCCAAATTACTGTTCATAAAGATTTTTTTTTATTTTATTATAAAACATTGTAATTTTAATATAATACATTAATTGTTATAATTACACTTTAATTAACACGAAGTTAGGTTGAATATTCGTTTTAATAACTATTATGTATAAGAGAAAAAGATCGTACTTGCCCAGTTGAACACTACCTACTACCTAGTAACACTAGCATTAGAGAAGGGCGGTGCCCAGTGCCTATTAGCCATTAACTAAGCTCGGTCACGAAATAATTACATTCACTGACTGGCAACACAGCTGGCATTGTTTAATTTCGCTGCACATTTTCATTGCCACAAATAGCAGCAATAGAGGAAATTTAGTTGGCAACGTTGTGATTTTCGCAATATTAAAATAGAACCTCAAATAGCGTTTCATACACGTTCTAACTAGCTTTTACTTCATTTCACATAACGTAACAAAGTATTGTAGCCACAAATATAGTATCCTTTAATTTCTTTACTCTCAACTCAAACTCATTACTTACACGAAATAATTTCTATGATAAACACGATGGTAAGGTCCCTTTTTCTGAATAAAATGTATGAAATTTTTTATTCAAAACACATAAACATGCCTATTTGAAAGATCCCCATGCTTCATTTAGAAAAGTAAGACATAAAATCGATTGAAAGATACAGCGGTAGCCATTTAGATAATTTATTTTGGTCTCTTGCAAATTGGTAACAGAAACGTGCCATGAAAAGGTCAAATGTCAAATAAATATACATTGTATTTATTTTAGACGACGGCATAGAAATATCTTTGTTCGACAAGAACAACATAGTTTGTGAAGATAGCTTATTATAATAAATCTCCGTTGATGTATTAAAAACATTTCTTACAATATATATATTTGGTACAGGTATCAATAAATTTTGCTGGAAGGCACGTGGAATTATTTACAAGTTAGGTACAATATTTATTTGGCGTCCCAGGAATAATGTTTCATTGTGAAACGAAATATTTTATTATACTTGTTTAATAATTACCTTAAGTGCATCCTCATGTGATATTCCGGAGAAAGGAGTGCCATTGACTTGCAATATAGAGTCTCCGGGGCGAAGCCCTGCGCGCTCTGCTACTGAACCTTCTTCCACTCTTGATATATACACTCCAACACCTATGAAACGTTACTCATATTGCATCATAACGTTTGTTTTAATAACTCTTAATGAAGTCTCAAAATATTTGTTTTAAATAATTTAATCCATATTCGAATGATATGTTTCTAACGTCATTGTTTTACATATTATATGTATTAACATTTATGTTCATTATCAGAATGAGCATATTATCAATTTCTTTGGCTGCAAAAAATCATGCAAGCTCTACAGAAGAAATAAAGTATATACTCTTTTGGAACTATAATCACGTATTGTCACGATTTTGTTAATATTTTAACCTGTATTCAGCGTTTATTTCAATAATTAACTACGAGTAGGTAGGTACTTATTTGTTTTTGTGGCTTAATAAAAACATACTTTATCTACAGTTTTATTGTGAACGCTGACACGTTGATTCCATATAAATAACTTAATAAAATCCATGGATCGGATGAGATTAGCGTTTCGTGAAAAGCCTTTGATCACTGATTGGATCGCTTTGTTTGACCGCACCGAGTTCTATTTATATTCGAATCAATAAACGGAGCTCTATCTGTGTGTTTACAACAACATTTAAGGTGAACTTTTCCCATCTATCTTATGATATTGGTAAAATAATAATGTGTTTTTGACAATCTGTTAAAATTGTATTGATGTCGTATACGTTATAAAATGTATAACTATATTTAAATTTTCATGGGAACGAGACTTGTACCAAATACTCAATACATAGATGATGAAGTTATCATGTAGGTAACTAATGCTGATTAATTTCAAAATCCGTTATAAAAGTTGTAGTGTTTCTTAACTAAGCGAAATGGAAGGTGCAATTATTTCTTAACTAAAAATATCTAGCATGTGTCTCTATATGTTAACAAAATTATGCTGTAACTCAACTTCCAATGTAAGAAGAGCTGTCCAAACCTACACTATTTTCGAATGTTTGAATATTCACTAGCCAATCTACTTAACATTGAAGCTTCTGCTGGCCTAACACCTAGAAAGAAAACGTACCTGCTTCTTTACCTCCTTTGACGCAAATCCCGAAGCCGTGCGAATCCGCGGGGTCCCGGCTCATGGTGACTGTGCGGGTGGCCGGCTCCGTCGGGGGCGCCGGCGCTCCGCCCGAGGAGTACGGCCTTTCCCTCTCCGCACCTCGGTATATCGCCTGGTAAAGTATTGAGAAATTAATATTACACGTGTTGAAAACTTAACTATTACAAGAGGAAAAATTATCTGTCGTTAGAATCAAATCGAGTGAATAGAGACAAGATAGAAAGTAGAGTTCGATATTGGGTCTTGAGTTAATGTAAAAAGAGCACTAGTTTCAATTAACGTCTTAATTTATCTTGAAGTACGTTATCTTTTATTAGAAATTCACTATGTAATGTGACATGGATATGCATGGAAAGATTTTCAAATAATATTTAAATATATTAAATAATCATTTAAAATGTTTGTATTTTTTTTTTGCATAGATTAAATGTATTTTAAGGAATTCTAGTAATATAAAAATAACTGCGTTAAAAACAACCGACTTCATAAACAGAAAAGTAAAAAATAAAAAAGATTTGATATTATTAATTACTACATATTATTTAGATGTGCTATTTACTAAAAAGGTTTGATGTCGGTGCACGGGCTTAATACTAGTGTTTGGCACCGACTTCAAACCTATTTAATAAATAGCACATCTAAATAATATGTAGTAATGAATAATATCAAATCTTTTTTATTTTTTACTTTTCTGTTTATGAAGTCGGTTGTTTTTAACGCAGTTATTTTTATTTAATACTTTTTAGTGTATTTATCAACACGAATCAAACGAGCCCAATCTCGATATAATTGAGTCAATATATTACTGAGTTCCTAAGGCCACCTTCCGATTCCATCATCAAATCAGCTCTATGTCATGATAATGTTTCATCGCTATCCAATTTACATAAGTATACAAAATTTCAGCTCAATCGGTTACCGGGAAGTGAATCAAAGTTACTTGCTACATTTCAATGAAGTCATCGAGTACAGACAAAAATGCTCATAAAATAAAAACTACTGGGTTTATCCGAATAAAATTTTTATGGGACCAATTCGACACCATCCCGCATCGAACAAAAAAAGAATCACGTAAATCGGTTAAGAAACCTAGGAGTAATCGGTGTACATACATCCAAAAAAAAAAAAAAATTATACCGGCCGAATTGATAACCTCCTCGTTTTTTTGGAAGTCGGTTAATTAAAAATAAAATCTTTTTAAGCACATTACATACTATCTAAGCGTACATTACGAGTTAGTCGATACTATTATTGATAACGATTTATCAATTCTATTTTATTTCATAGGAATGATAAATATGTGTTATTATGAATTATGAGAAATATTCAATTTGTTATATTCCAGTAAGCATTGCGTATATCGTTTTTATTTCGAGCACATTGCCTTTACAAATCTTTTCAATATCTGCTACGAGAAAATACCGAAATAGAATGATATTTTTCTGTCGCTACGGAATCCTGAAATCTTAGAGAAAATTGTTTTAGTGCTTTTACTCGTAGGGGAAAATACATTTTGGATTGAAGCACTTACAGACATTGACCGTAAACAAACCTTTTTTACAGATATAAACTATAACTTTTGATAATAATATACTTCAGATAATTTATTCAATACTCTCAGAATGTACTATAATTACGTTTCTAATACTAAACAATAACTAATCTTTATTCATAAATCATATTCAATCAACATTTTAGTGCAATAAAATCATTATTTTATCGTTCTACATATAAAATTGCAATATTTGCAAATATCCAAATGATTTACGGCTTACTTTATGCCAAAACTTTAACCAAATAAAATATTAAAGAATCATCCGAGAACCGATTATTCCTAAACTATATTATCTCTCTGAGAGACAACATCAGCCTTTTAGCTAAAGCTCGAATGCAAAGCTTTACTAAATGAAGACATGGACATATAAAAGTTTTAATTATTTTCACTTCCATTACATTCGATACATTTGTTCATTTTGTTAAAAATTCTTAATATAATTTTAAGAATAAATAAGAAACTCTTTTAATATTTTCAAATATATTTTCAAAACCGTATAATTTTCTTATGTTTAATTTAAGAACCTTTGTAAAGTTTATCATTTAGTAAAATCAATCGAAAGAGGATTTAAATTTACAATCAACGTATTACATAACTAGTGAAAGCAGAAAATGACTAGGTAGTTAATAAATAAAAATATATATTATGAATAATGTTATTACAGTAAAAACTAGACCATGAAAGTTATTACATATATAAATTCATTTACGCTTATTGATAAAGTTTAGTTTTTTACAAATCGACTCGCATAAAACGTGTCTCTATAACCAAACCGAGGCAAACAAGGTAAAGGAAAAACAAACAGGTAATTAATATATACTACTATATAACCTGGATATTTATATGACTTGTGTAAATTACCTCATAATTCTCGTTGGAATCCAATTTGAAGACAAAATGTAGGACTTCAGTTCACTAAACCGCTCAATAACTGAACACATCACGCACCGCTTAATGCTTCCCGGCATACATTTTACGTCACTTTTGTATGAATATCGATCACTACGAAGACCTACTATGATCACCTACATACGAATTCGAAAAATAATCAAACCCATAAATTTTCCGAATGTTTCTCGTAGAGTATCCGTAGCAATAAAATAGAAATCACACCTTAAATAACAAATTGTTCTGAATTCTAACTTATAAGGAAATACAAGAAATTAATGGCATTAAGAATGCTTTTTACAGGAAATATGAAATAGACATGGCTCATTACAGCATTTAGACTCGACTGACACAAACTATTACATTCAGCGGTGGCCCTCACCTGACTGAAATCATAATATGGACACACCTTTACATGTATTAAAAGGTTGTGACCGTATTGTATTTGAGATGTAATTAACAAATGTTTTAAAAAACTAACTTTTTAAGCTTTATTAAATTTATCCAATATACAGTATTGTATAGTCAACAATCGACTACAATTCCATCTGCTTGATACTGCCACTAAAAGATTCGCGACTGCTTTTTAATGCATCGATCAAAGATGCATCATATAGGTATATGATAACCATATAATTTCCTCGATAATAACTCATAACTGCCCCCCTAGTCAAGTGGCTTTCTGTTAGCGTAGCGTTCAATAGAATAGACTACGAATGTATGAGGTATATCTCATACATTCGTAGTCTATTCTATTGAACGCTACGCTAACAGAAAGCCACTTGACTAGGGGGGCAGTTTAGTTTGCGTCTTTAAATTTTGAAGTAGTTAATAGATATATGGGGCAGGCACTCAGGTTAGGTCATATCCATTTGTTTCTCTAAACGTTTACCGCTGCGGCCATGAATAAAGTAGTAATATCGACTCGTAGCAACTCGGAATAATTCACGCATTTGACAGGCCTCGCCGGACGCCCACGTTTCATACATCAGACTATTTTTAGAAAACCAATTCCAAATGTGTCAATAGGTAATATCAACAACGATTAGCAAGTTGGTTTTTCTCATTCATATATACCTAGTTTGAAACTTCAGTTTATTTTATAATAATAGTACAAGGCCGTCAGGTATTTTCTTAATTTTTGACGCAAATTTCTTGAGTTTTCCTTTCATAACATCAAAAAGATAATTATCGCAATCAGTCCACCCGTTCACGCGTGATGCCATAACCAAGGAAAAGAGATATTGATTTTTATATATTATATGGTATATGTATATGTAGAGTCATCTCTAGTAGTAGTAACTACCATAATATTTTTGTCTTTGACTGTTTATCTATTACTTAGCCGAGCTAATCCTAGTACTGAGTATATAAACTTACATGATGTGTAGTACTGCTAGGACTGCTGGCTGGGGAATGCCGTCGTGTTGGCAAAGGTGCGGGCAGAGGAGCTGGCAGCGGTGCCGGCGGGTGCGACGGCGGTAGGGCCTTCCCCAGCGCCGCCGCACCGCCCTGCCCGAACAATCGTAGCACTTGCTCCGGTGATATCGGCCTCTTCTTGCCATTGGAAGCGCTGAGGTGGCTTGTACTGTTTCTTAAACTTGTCGCACCGGCTAGTAATAAAGAATTTTAAGCTGATTACCATTTACTCTACTTATACTTACATAATTTAACGAATTAGCTTCATAGGATGCCCGTGCCCAGCAGTGGGAACGTATATGGGCTGATGATGATGATGATGAATTTAACTAATTATATGACGCTATGAACACGAACCTGCACTATTAGCTAACGTTGAGGAACCGACATAGGGGGTCCGTGCTAGTTTTCCTGAGTAGTGGTGCGAGTAGGCGGGGTGATGGCCGTGCGAGGAGGCCGGCCGCTCCACGATGGTGTACGAGGTGCCCGGCGGCGAGTAATACACGCCGCCGCGGGCACGCGCTCGCGCATCCTCCGCCTCATAGCTCTGCCGGTTGTCCTGCAACCACTGCGCGTATCCAATATTTCTTTTAAGGATTTCCCTTAATGGGATTTATTTTTGATACATTTGAAAAGATGTTGAAATTTTTTTTTTTCTGTAAAAGGAATAACAGCCCACATTCTTGTTATATGTGAAACAACTATAAACAGGATGTGGCGTAATTATAATGTTTAATCTGGTAACTTCACACCACCTGGACCACCACAAAATTTGTTGTGTTGTGTTAAGTAAAAGGTTATCGAGGTATTCAATATTTTAGAAAAAAAAATTTGGTGGTATGGCTCCAAAGAAAGAAATTTTTTCAATCTGTTTTAGCGTCATAGCATTCCGGGATAGATACGCTATCGAATATTAAACGATAATTTCAAAACTTTATAACTTAAATTTCATGTTTGCTTATATTCGTTCCTAAGTTTAATCTTACGTGGTGTAAAAAAAGATATCGTGACCCGTGTGCCAAATAAAGAAAAAACATGCCTGTTTTATCAAGATTCCGAAATGGTATCGTTCACTATAATATCAGCATTTCATATAAATTAAATTCCTAATAGAATTAGTCAAGAGCCTTAATTTTTATAACTACAATAATTCTTATATTTATTTCATTACTTGCAATTTACTTAAAAGTATTGCTTTATCAAATGACCCAAAAAATAATATACTTAATCTTCATTGAAGTGACAAGCAGGTAATCTATATTCACTTCCCTATACTTTCTGTCCACTTCTTATGATCTTAGTAAACCATACCTATATATTTCTTACAAAAGACAAGCAGTGTATCTCTACCTGCTGCGAGCGCGAATGCCTCGCGAGATGATGTGCAGGCGGGTGCTGAGGCGTGGCGGAGCGCCAGCCGTAGCCCTGCGCATAGGGCGGCGGCCAGCGCGTGCCGAACTCCGCCAGTTCGGAGCCCTCGCCCTCCCCCGACCTCATGCCGGGGGCCACCGCTCACTCTATAACAAACAAAAACTTTTAATGACCCCCGTTCGTAAACACAATAAAAAATACAAAGTAGACTAAAGTAAAAAAGCTTTGTAAAACTTTTAGTCTTTATATGATCTAGTTTTATTATTGAGATTTTTTCTATGAAAGAATAAAAAAATATACATGTTTCTGTTTATGATCACTTATGAAAAGCAAGCTGACTCGGCCATTCTCTACTTGCTATGTATGTAATATGGATGGTGGTATTCAGGGGTGAGAGGCATTCCTAGTTCACGATCGAAGTAAAGTCGTCGGCCTCATAAATCCATCCGCGCCCAGGTGTTGCGAGTGCTCCTAAATAACCCAAGAATGCGGTCTATCTACTACCCTATTACCAAATTATTTATACTTTATAATTTACTATTCTTGTTAAAGTTTCCTGAAATGGTGCCAATAACGAAGGAAACAAATTGCGACATACTTCAAAAACCGCGATATAAATTATAGGCACCATTTGTTTAAGAAATTTATTTACGAGCTATGGACATTGAAAATTTATGATTTAAGGACTTATATTAGATTTTATAATTACAATTCAGCCGAATAATATTCAGGCACTTCATTAAACGGCGCTGGTGATCAGAGACATAAACTAGCTTCCGGGCTTCCAGCTAAGAAAACTGCCTACGACATCACCATTTCAAAAATACAGTACCATTGTAGTCAAAATTTGTAATATGCTTCAACAATACTATTTAGAAAATCATGATAAATTAGTGATAGATTGACTGTAGGATAGACGAATTATACAATATCGTTAACATAATAGTTCCGTGATCCCTTATCGACCACCCAGGTTTTGTAGGACAAGCGGCAAGCCTGCGGCCGACAGGCACATTTCCGACAGGGCTATTACTTACAATATATTTTAACAAAAGCTTACCGTAGTTTGAGACAGTTAAAGATTAATAGCTTTACTATTGAGAAATGATCCCTAAACGTTTCTAATGTAAAGTGAAAATCAAATTTTATTATTTTCTATTTATACTTATAATATTGAATTAAGTTATTTCTTTATTTATTATTTGTTTCGCTTTAATACAGAAACAGGTTCAAATAGATAATTTTTTTATCACCAGAGTGAAAAGGCCGATCTCCACCTCTCTCTACTTCGTACACATTGTTAAAGAAACGAAAATAGACTAGACTTTGACTATTCAAAAAACAATTTGCAGTTGAGATAAGAATAACTAATAATCGATCACTTTTATAAATATTACTCTTGCCCGTACATTAAACGACATAACTACTGTAGTACCACGTAGTACTGTATGCCTTAACCCAAAGCCAAAAAATTCCAGTCATTGGATTTTTGTACAAACATTTCCATTATAAAACAACGTGCTCGTATCGGGTTTTCGGGTAAGGTTTTTAACCTAGACCATGAACTTATTATTGGCTTGCGTGCCTCTTGCACAAGACTTGGGATTTCTTGGGTAATTTTTTGCAAGTTTATTTGAAATATGCAATTCTGAGAATTAAGTAGTATTATTGATTCAGTACAGTCGCTGCAATAAAACGATAGGCAATTATTTTTACAGTTTATTCGATATACTCGTATTACAGCTATGAAGTAAGTAAATAATAATCAATTTTCACATCGGATAAGAACAGCCCTAATTGTACAATGTGTTTAACATATAAGAACATATTAGTTGCTGACTAACCGATTGCGGAACTTTGCGTACCTATTATGCATTATCTTGATAATGTCTGCGACGCAACTACATAGAGCCATTTCGATAACAATGCGCTAACAGGTTCCGCGTAGATAATATTACATTTTAAAGTTCTTTTGCCCATTTTATTTCAAAAACCAATTCTTTCTAGGATCCATCGGTCGAAATACGACACTCTTTGACCACAATACAGGTACTCATTCTGTACACCAAAACATACCAATCAAAATATTTTCATGGATCATTGAAAGATAAATCTATAAAATAAATGTATATTTAATTTTAAATTGTGTTAGTTAAACCCAACATGAACATCTCATACCTCAAATTCGGCGGAACGTATAGTTATAATTTTTGATATGTTGGATTTGTCTTTGCATGGCGTAAGATAATCTATAATATAAAAATGAATCCCAAAATGTGTTGGTAAGCGCATAACTTGAGAACGGCTGAACCGATTTCGATAATTCTTTTTTTATTATATTCCTTGAAGTACGAGGATGGTTCTTATGTAGAGAAAACGTAAATATGTACCACGGGCGAAGCCGGGGCGGACCGCTAGTCTATAATATAAAAATGAATCGCAAAATGTGTTGGTAAGCGCATAACTCGAGAACGGCTGAACCGATTTCGATAATTCTTTTTTTATTATATTCCTTGAAGTACGAGGATGGTTTTTATGTAGAGAAAACGTAAATATGTAACCACGGGCGAAGCCGGGGCGGACCGCTAGTAATAAATAATTGTTGAAATTTTGAAAGCCTTTCAAACAATGTGTACCCTATTGGAGACAAGGCGAGGAGCTAATATTAAAAGAAATACTTCTGTACGATAGCTGGTTATGATCAGAAGGAATAAACAATACTCTCATATTTTGTGAACATAAATACTACAAAATTGTACAAACTTATTCCTGGATCCATTTCCATTATATTCCTATAAGGCACATTAGACCGTAGCTTACCTATTTGTAAGCAATATTTATGAGAAACAATCTATATTTATCGGGTCATTGTCCGTAATAAACCAATATCTAGTAAGTTATTCAAGCCAGATCACATTGTCAAACATTTTTCGGGTTCGGAGGAAAACCTCCGCACTGCGGTTGTTCGTATCAATATTGTTACACTAGCATTGTCTGTATTAAATAACAGCATGGAGTATTAAAGTTACGATAAGATAATAGAATATATACAACTATGAAAAATCAAGTTAAATACAACGAAAGGGACAACTCATGTATAAAACAAATTGGATAAAAAAAATCGTAAATACAAAAAAAATACTCTAAATTCAAAACACTTTTGCCTTAATATTATAGATTACCAATCTATAATATTGAATCTATAATATGACATGCATAATGAATACACAAAGCCGTTAGCTTATCTGATAGGTACGTTTTCAAAATATAAAATATGAACCCTTTAATTCCAACCAAAATGAATTAAAAATTGAGAGGAAATACTTCTAAAATCTTTTATGAAGTGCGTTTATTATTGATTTCCGCAATTATTAGCCTTGCTAATAAGGCAATCAGTGCACAATAGGATATTTGCCAAGAAGAGTTATCAGCGACAATGTTTCATGTTGATAAGCTGAGAAACCGTCTTGGCGCCAGGCCAGACTGCGCGCCCAGTTCGCATTCATATCACAGTATTAACATTTCAACGTGCTGATTCGTTATATTGTCACTTACATTTTTATTGGGAAGCTCAAACATTTTTGTCATACATTTATTCGTTTTGTGGCTCTAATAAAACGCTCAAAATGCCCAACGCAATAAAGAAATGTCACCACGCATTCTGAACATGAATTACAGGATACACCCAAAAATACTATTAAAAACATTTTATAATATGCATGCATCAGAGAGTATGTCACACATTCATGTCATCTGGTGCATAATTGCAGTGCCAATTAGCTTTCGAGTGTAGGCCTTATGGATGCTTTCTACGTTCCAAGCCTGACGCGTCTATGTGTTAAAACCGACACATTTCCAATTTAACTAAGTAAAAAAATGTTAATGTATGTAGCTACAAAACATTCAATGTTACAAATCTTTCAAACCGTTAAAAGGAAAACGTTCTATGTTCGACCTTATTATGTATATGTACATATAACTTTTATTTATATATGTTATCAGTTTCTTCCCCAACTGTACTCCTGTGATGATAATTTCAGTCATTGGATCCTAAATTTGCTTCATATTATTAATTTTGAAATAAAACTATTTACTTAAAACATAAAAGTATAACGTGTGTTGGTGTACAATATGTGTGGGCTTTATACGCCCAGGTACCGCCTTGCAAGCTCCGTTTGATAAAAGCATAGAAATAGTGAAATGCATCCTGTCCCACATATCTCTATTGTCACTTGTTAGGTCGGCTTTGTTTGCTCTGAAACCGTCGACGAGTTGGAAAATGAATACAAACCGCTAACGACTAGAAAATTGTCCACATCTGAGAACAGATGAACATATTAATAACGTGTACGGCACTACTTCCGTCTTGTTGGTAAGCACTGACCTCTTTACACACTTATTTTCGACATAATAAGATGTAAGAACTAGGTTGATTTAATATGTTCTACTTTATCATTTAAAAATACTTTTCAGCCAGCCATTTTAGGTGAATTTTACATTTAAATATATCGCCCATCTTATCTATTCAGTTGGTATTCGTAGAATGCAATCAATTTTCACAAACAATTTTGGGGTAACATAAAATTTGAACTTTATTGTTTAAGAAAAACTTTTTCATCATGGGCGTAGCCACGGTGGGGCAGGATGGGGCACTTGCCCCATCCTGGCTTTGACCTGTAAGGTACCTAACCAAATCTATAAACTGATGAAACCGTCAGTCTATCTAGTATCTAGGTAAACTTAAAATCCGTAACAAAATCACACTCGTTTCTCGAAAGTCGACTGATCTATATTTTGTGTTTTTATGGTCTGTAAGAACCTAAAACAAAAATGAAATTGGATCGTTGTTTCCAGCATTTATCATTATTTAATTTTCTATTGACATGTTTAATATATTTCATGGTAAAAAGAAATTAACCCTACAGTAGTCCCGTGGTCTACACGTGTAATCCAGTGATACAAAATTGCAAATTTCTAAAAATCTAATAGCTCCAGTTATTTTATCCACGCAGTGCAGCGTGGAGAGTCGGGTGCGCGTGATTGTGCAACAGGAGCTTCGCAAAATTCGCGGTCTACGTACGTATGCCACGGGACCAACTACGTAAGTTTTTTGTTGTGACTGTTTCATTTATTTTTTACAAATATTAAGTATATTGTGATTTTAAAAATAATGTTACAGACTTATAAATTATTAATTTTATAATGTATTGATTTATATTTGCAGGTAAAAATAGAGTTATTTAGATAATTATGGACAACAGACGAAAGAGACTGATCGAGGCTTGGTTTGCCGAAGAACATTGTCGTGATGAACACTGATTATTTTTAATTAATTCTTGGAAAAAAAATGGCCAAATTTTAATCAAAATTTTTATATGACAAGAAATGAAGATCCTAACTATCCAAGTTTCTACCTTATTGAGAAAGATTAACATTTTTAATTAAAATTAAAAATATCATGACATTTTTTTATTTTATATTAAAGACCTTAAAATGAGCTGTAATTCTTCCATTTACAATATCACAAAATTCTCCATAAATTTTGAGATATTTGATGCAATACCAAATATCCCTAGACTTTGTTTATGGGTGTATAATAGCCCCAACCATATTTTTAGGGTTCCAAAACACAAAAGGAAAAAACCCTTCTAGGATCAACTTGTTGTCCGTCTGTCAAGACCCTTTATCTAAGGATAGCTTGTAAGCTGGTATCATGCTTAATTCATATCGACTGCGGTCCCTTGAAGCAGTGAAAAAATTAAACTACTAGCCTAATTGGGTTTTGAGTGGTTTTGATTCCTTTTTCATAAATACTTCGCACTGCTTTTCTGACACCAACATAGGATTCATATGAATAAATGCATTTGTGTTGTCGTAGTTGTAAGAAATATGAGGTCTATGACAAGAGCTGCGAAGGGCTCTCATGACGTCATGGGAACAGAGGGAGGAGAGGGGTTCAAGGCCGGAAATGTAGGTCAATGGGACACGGGTGAAAACGGGTGTCGAATTTTACTACAAAACAGTTTTACTACGGCCGCAAGCCCCCGTATACTAATATGTGGAGGTTGTAAAGTGACAGCGGACTATGTCATGACATTGTAGTTATATTATTAGTACCTATAGCCCGTTAGCTACTATTAACTATTCTGTGACCTAACATCTATCCATGTAATACAGTTATATGATTTTTCAGTCAACGCAATCGTAGCCGTACGTCATTTAAATATGTATATGTATTGTGGTACAAAACTAATCCTTATATAAGTACTTAGGTACCTTATAAACGAGCAAATCTTGTTTACCTACTAGCACAGACTAATAATAATATACTACGTCTACTAGTAATATTTGGTTCCTACTAGTCTAGTCATATGCTATGTTGCTCTTGGTTTATGTATATGTCGTGGTCATATCGTAGATTTGCTCATTTCATGAAATGGCCAATTTAGTTTGGCCAGATCGTTAAATCGTCAACGTTTCACGATTTGGTCATCCACATTTGGCCAGATCGTCGATCTGGCTAAACGTTTCACGAAATGCGACCATTTTTGTTTCTTTTTTAAAAAGCGATTCGCTTCTGGCACTCGCCGGCCGCTGCCGCGGCACGCTCGCTTTGCTCGCTCGGCTCGTGCGTTGTTTATTAAAGTCTAACCTAACCTAACCTAACTGTTTTCTATTGAAAAAACCATTCGATTCTGGTATTCGCCGGCGCTAGCGCGGCACTAACTTAAATGACAATAAACAAGTTCTTAAAATATCCTGAATTTTTTATTGTTTTATGGACTCTCTTAGATATTTTATACGATCTGTCCAAATGTCGATGACCAAATCGTGAAATGTTGACGATTTAACGATCTGATCAAACTATGTTGGCCATTTCATTGACGACGCGGTTGGCGCAGTGGTAAAGTAACTGCCTACTGAGCCGACGGTCCCGGGTTCGATCCCCGGTCAGGGCAAATATTTGTGTGATGAACTCAATTATTTGTTCTTGGGTCTGGGTGTTATTATCTATATATGTATTTATTAAATATTATATTTATCGTCGCCTAGTACCCACAACACAAGCCTTAATTGAGCTTACTGTCGATTTGTGTAATAATGTCCTATAATATTTATTTATATTTATATTTATTTATTTATTTCATGAAACGAGCAAATCTACGTTATGGCCACGACATATACATAACAAGTAAAAATTATATGAAAAATAAGTTTTTATAAGTATAAGAAGGTAGCGAAACTTATATTAGGTATGTATGTAGATTGTAGATGTTAAAGTTTATAATCTATCGAAAGCTCAAAATAATCATATAAATTTTCCAATTAAATAACTAAAAGCACCAATATTAATATCAAATATTTTAATAGGCGTGTTTGTAGAGTCAACCAAGTAGAAGATGAGCAAGGCTTACATGGTTCGTCTCATCTGAATCACTTCCACATGGCTGGTGTTCATGTTGTCAAAGAAGATCAAAGAGGTTCGAGCCTTTTGTAATGGCGTAAAACTGGCGTCTTGAAGGCTAGAACAATGGCCTAAATGGGATACTCGAGACGCTTCACTACATTGGTTTTATCAACGTCAAACGAAATTATTCCACATACTTTGCCTATGTAGACAACAAACTTATTTCGTGATTTTTAAACGACCAATAGGAAAAAAGTATTAACTAGCAAAATATGCGAAATTCAATACAGTTATCAAATATCGAGCGCAATCAATGAATTTGCTCATTTAAAATATTTAAACCTCGTTAGCTTCGCGTTGATTAGATTTGAATGCGAGTCTTTGTTGCCAATAATTATTATTTTTCGCACGGCTATTGGTGAAATTCACTTCCATGTTAAAAAAATTACATTCTTTATTCGATTACTTTTTACTTCTTATTAAATATTTATTTATTTATAATAATTTTATTTATAATTCTTTATTGAACAAAATATGAGAAAACAATAGTATGCAAAATATCTACAAAAGTATGCATTAAAAACTTAAACAATTCAAAATCTTCAACCCTGAATGCGTACGGTGAGAAAAGCTTAAAAATAAAGGAACAAATATAATTTCGGTCACAAATAAAACAAAAACTAATTAACCTACATTTTTATTTTAGGAAAATTTTCATTACACAAATTACGAAATAGGTACACAATACGCATACAATATCAGAGACATTCCTTGAATTAAACATAAAATAGGACAGAATTTAACGAAAAGTAGAACAAGAGCGGTCGCTAGACAGTGAACGGGCGAAGTTACGGCCGCATAAATAATAAAAAAATAAAACAAACAAAGACTCAGTATATTCTAAGCAAATGGTAGCATTATATTTCATTTGTTTGCAATTGAAAACATGTGATCATTGTTTTTTAAGGTTCTTTATGTGTGTCCCAATTTGATTGCAAACTAGCTGGCCCGATAAATGTTTTTCTGCCTTGTTTGGCGATTCATTTTTAATATTATCTATAGAATACACAAATTGCATGCTAAGAATTAAGTTTTGGATATTTATAAGATTTATATTTTCCAAAAAATGAAACATTCAAACGAACTAACAACAACCTAAATACTATTGTGATGTTTTTAATAAACATTAGTTTCTTGAAAAGTTCTCCATAAAAGTAATCTATTTAGAGTTTAGACGCCCGCTATGTTGATTGGCTGGGTAAGCCCAGATTACAATGACTAATTTAATTAAATGCTACCTGTTTAATTTATCAACGTCAGGAACGCTGATCGAAATTAAACATTTGCAGGCTGAACAAATACATTTATTATCTGTGCGAACATTATACAACGTTTAGAAATATTTTTTTAAAATTAAGAATAAATTATATTTCCAGTAGATACGTGGCTATAAAATTTTACATTTGATACGTTTTAGTTTACCTATTTACTAATAGAAAATATACCAAATAACTTTCTTAGCTTTAAAAATAGCACCCCGAGATTTTTATAATAATGTTGATTGTTGCTCCAGTGTTGATGGCATGTCACATTGAATGTTATTCAGATAAAAAAAACACTACATAAATTTTAACCTTCGAAGTCAAGATTTATGAATTTAATTTAAACAAGATTTAAAAGCATTATGAGAACAATTAATTCTGCTATTTCAAGTCAGAGGTAAATAACTTGAAAGCTCTATTGTTAAGCGGGCGAGCCGCAACAATACAAATAGTGGGTATACAATATACTCTACTATTAATTAATTATTAAATTATTATTTACTTTAAACAGTTCCAATCTTTTATCTGAATCTAAATTTTCGATTCTGATGTTTGTCTAAAATGTTCTTAACTTTTAAAATAATATGTATTTAGGATAACAACGTCATATGCTCCCGATGGAAAATTAAGAATCTAAATACCTAAACTGATCTGCAGTGATTTTTCGGATTTATTATTAATTATTATGTCTCTCTCCATAATACACGGGTACCGCCATAAGGACGATAACCGGTCCTTTGGAAGGCTTACGTGGGGACACAGGTCCAACACGCAAAGGCCCTTTAGAGAATTTTAATGTGTTGTGGGACACCAGCCGCAGCCTGCCCATGCCTGCACTGTATAATTATTATTATTATATTCATTATTTATTTTACTCATTATCTGTTACGATGTAAATAATTCAGTAGTATTAATATAAAAAGCCTGAAATTCTATGATTAGTCAATGCCTTTTACTACAAAAAATATTTTAAGCAGGCAAACAACATTTTTTTAAAGGTTGTTTGCCATAATTGGGTTAATTAATTGTCTTAATTGGGTTATTATAATACATATTATATAAATATTCTAATTAACAATAATATCGAATATTGTAACTCAACAATACTCAGCAGTTTAGTTTTGTATATTTAAAACCTTTCGTGAAATCAACCCCT
Organism: Colias philodice; assembly: GCF_061535455.1. NCBI lineage: Eukaryota > Metazoa > Arthropoda > Insecta > Lepidoptera > Pieridae > Colias > Colias philodice. The sequence continues at coordinate 4,342,001 of NC_143087.1, forward strand.
TTTGTGCGGAGTCGTTCAAACTCAAAGACGCAAATCACATCGCGTGTACAAAGCCCTTAAAATATTTCCGTTTAAATTTGTGGTTTTATTGCCACAAAACGAGTACCAAAACGTTGGTAATGAAATTATGAGGCTAATAAAATACAAATAGGTTAACTGTATTATGTGAAAAGTCCGAATGGAAATAACGAATTCTAAAGTTTGAATGTCTTTACAAGATTTTGTACTTTTTACAAACTGCTTTTTAAGTACCAATAAGTATCATTTTCTTCTTGTATGTTTGTGAGTATGTATTTAAAAGTGTATTAATAGTAGTCCTAGGTGAAAATTATTTGTAAGTAGGTAGTATTTGTGATATAACCTATATTTTTCTTTCTTTCAAAAGTAGCTACTTAAGTATGGTATCTAATAATTTTTAATAAAAAAAAAAATTTTTTTCGAATAAAGAAAAGGTTTAATAACTCGAACGATACCTACAATTTGTGATCCCCTAACGATTAAGATAGAAAAAAAAATTCAATCTTTTCAACGTTAGCTCTACATGTAGAGAGGAAATTTATTTTTTTCAATCTACACGAAGACAATACAAGTTGGCCAGGAAAAATAGCTCGGTTTATATTGCATTTTATTACATCAAGTAAAAATCTAATTTAGCTGAACTTTTCTGCATAAAAGAGGCGAAGCATAATTCGCCAGTACAGAAATGAATGCTTCGCTTGCTTGCTCGTCACGTTCGCTCACAAATATGCATGTAATTTTAATTACAATGGCGCTTTATACCTTCATCGACCACATTCCTCTGTGCTTTGGCTGAACGTGAATTTGAACGCCAAGGCGTAAATATTTTCACGATTCATATGAAAAGGAGCTTCTTCTTGAGCGTGATATGTAAATTAGGTATTATTATTTATAAGGAAGTTTTATGTACGATGTTATTTTATGCGACTATGAATTATTGGCAAATACCAATGTATTTCCTTACTTTCATTGATAAATAACTTGTTTTCATTCACACTATGTGTAATTTCGGTCAAAAGTTAAAATTCTTGAAGATTTGGTCCAAAATTTTCTTATGCCTCAAATAAGGCAAAAACCCCGTTATTATTTTACAACAATTAACAGGGATCGATGGAAATGCTTGTGAACTTATTGCATTGTTTTGTTGGTCGCGTGCGCCCCCATCCCTGTCACGCGATTTCATATCACGTCATATTATTATAGTTTACACCGAACAAGAGTAAATTCAAACTAGGTAATTATTAAGCTTTATGATTACCTCATTAGAAAGCTTAAATGAAGCTAAAATGTAATTTATTTTTATTAATTTTGTTGTATGGAAAGCTTTTTAAATATTTGCTTTTGCCTTTCATTAAATGCTTTCAATTAACGGCAACCTATTTCATTATTTATTTTTATTTGTTGGGTATTGTTATCTACTCACAACAAATTTACTACAAATTATTTTATAATGCATACCTTTTCTTTACTTATCCATTTTCATTTTTAATTATCGTTGAATACTGAATATGCATGCATATAGAGTGCATAATGATATTTTTTAATGAAGTTTCATAAATTATTTTTGCCTTCTGCATATACTAAATGGACTTTGCTTTATCTACTACATACATGCGTGTTTATGTTTGTAAATAAATTCAAATGGTAAATAGAGAAACGTAAATCCCAGAATAATAGAGCTAGGTAATTGTTTCTTTGAATCTCCATACCTATTAACCCCAGATTCTACACATTAATTTTATTTTTCATTGTAGTATAGCAGTAGGTATTTAAATTACATATAGATGGCCTGTCTCTGTTGTGGGAATAAAAATGGGCTATAAGCCCATATCATGGTTGTAGAATTATGATTGGACATATTAAATTTCAAACACCTTGGGTAGTTAATTTTTGTACATATGACGTAGACATTAAAAGCTAAATATTGTTCCTCACATGTGTATTTAGTAATATTGCGAGGAGACCAGCAGGAACCTGTATAAAGTACTAAGACTACAATGCAAAGTGTATTTTTTTAGAATTCGTTATATTGTGTTATATCATTACATGTTTTTTTTAAGTATTTACCAGTTTTATCATTTCAATAAATAGATTTAAGTTAAAATAAAATAAACGTAATCTCAGAATATTTAATACTAGATTTCCGCCCGCGGCTTCGCCCGCATTTTCAAAAGAAAACCCGCATAGTTCCCGTTCCCGTGGGATTTCCGGGATAAAACCTATCCTATGTGTTAATCCAAGTTACCCTCTATATGTGTGCTAAATTTCATTGTAATCGGTTCAGTAGTTTTTACGTGAAAGAGTAACAAACATCCATACATCCATACATCCAGACATCCATACATCCATACATCCATACAAACTTTCGCCTTTATAATAGTATTAAGATAAGATTCATTAATAATACGATCAAAAGATCAAGGAATGTCTTGTAGCACAATGGGTGTGCCATAATCAGATTGCGGCACTCATAGAGCTTCGTCGTAGACATTGGCCGCTCCCAACACAAGCCCTACGGTTACATCGACACCTAAATACACACTGTATTTTTAGTATCATGTTACTAAAGAGCAATTGCTAAAGTAACTTTAAATCCAACATAACCAACATTTTTGACAATGAGAGCGAGTACATATTGACAGTTGTTACGCTAATTCATTCCAACGTAAATTATTGTTCATTGATAAACTTAACATCTAATGCCCACTTGCGGACTCAATTAACGACCGCACGAAATAGAGTCAACTTACCTAACTATTTCATTTTGCGCGCGGATTCATTATGTCGCATATTTACTGTTTGTGGGCACAGGTTTCGATTCACATATCTGTCCCCGCGTTATAATCACGTGATTGCACTTAGCACCGAACCGACACTGGGGTACGAGAGGCCGAGGGCGGCGACGGTCGCAACGCGCGCGTGTTGTTGTTATAAGAGAGATCCTCGGAGCGAGTGAGGTGAGGCTCAGGCGGGCGGTGGAACGCGACTGCGCGGAGCCTCCTCACCGCGCTCGATAAGTTGGCCATGAAAATTTCAGCCGAGCAGCTGTCAACCGGTGGTGGCACGCAGGTGGCGCGCGCCACGCACCGCTCGCCAGTCGCCACCATGCTAGTGCACCCACTCATTCAGATGTTCAATGCTACCTACTTAAGTTACTGTAATAATCTAAGCTTAAATCAAATTGAAATCACTACATCATCTCCCAGGCAACGATCGTCGAAAGGTTAGGATAAAATATGTTAAAAACAAAGTAGCATCCTTTCCAAAACGCTAACATACATAGTTTAATATTAAAAACCTACTATCGGTAGCTGACGTGGTAATCATTTTAATTTGGTACATGGAATTTTTCATAATTAAGAACTCTATCTCAACTATAGAAAAAAAGAACCTTCAGATAAACGACGTAGTGACATGCAATTGGGCCCATACCGATACTCCTCTAGTCAGTCTCAGTAGTACTCCTCCCATTAAACAGTCACTTTATAGAAACTAACTAGATCGCCCGGCAATTTTTTTTCTACCAGTTACCTATCACATATGACTTATTGACTTTGGGATATAAATAATTAGTTAAATGGTTAAACAATATATTTTAGGACGTAGTATACAATTTCATAAAATTCAGAGGAGTGTGCTGTGTGACAACTCACGCCGTGACATGAAATTTTTTATCTGTGTATTTTTAAGTGAAAATCCTATATGCGCGTTGATAGTTAAATTTTAAGTCGCGTCATGGCAATATCGACACGTCATGGAGTACGAGGACGATTTTCGTATCTTTGAATTTGAAAGAAGTTTCACTTCTGACTTGTGTGTTCGGCAGACACGCTCTTTTTTTGTATGCATCTGTTTATAGACCGATTTTAATTTAATTTTTATGGGTCTTCAGATGGACTCAAGATTAGATTTTCAATACAAATGTGAGTGAAGCCGCGACCAAAACTAGTATTCCATAACACACTTTTAAATAACCCTGTAGCCTGAAATTGATAAATCCTTGGTCCAGATTCTGAACCATTTCTAGAGAAATTACAAATATTTGATGTTAGTGAACTTAGCAGATCATTTTTAGCAGATCAAAAAAAAATGTGAGTTCTTATCGCGTGCAGTTGAGTTCTACAGTTCCTGATACTTTTTAGAAATAGTTCTGGCGTTTTTACCTTAAAAAACGACATTTGAAAAAATGATCTGCCAACTTCCCGTAGCAGATCATTTTTAGCAGATCAAAAAAAAAATGTGAGTTCTTATCGCGTGCAGTTGAGTTCTACAGTTCCTGATACTTTTTAGAAATAGTTCTGGCGTTTTTACCTTAACAAACGACATTTGAAAAAACCCGACCTGGACCCGGCTTAACGTGATGCTAAGACGTAATGCTACGACGTGATGCTACGACGTGATGCTACGACGTGATGCTACGGCGTGATGCTACGCTGTGATGCTACGGCGCGATGCTACGGCGTAATGCTACGGCATGTGTTACGGCGTGATGCTACGCTGTGATGCTACGGCGTGATGCTACGGTGTGATGCTACGATGTGATGCTACGGCATGATGCTACGGCATGAAGCTACGGCATGATACTACGGCGTGATGCTACGGCGTTATGCTACGGCATGATGCTACGGCATGCTGCTACGGCATGGTGCTACGGCGTGATGAAATATGACATAAATAAATTTTCTAGTGTTTCATTTTACGCGAGTATTTCTAAAAAGTATCAGGAACTGTAGAACTCAACTGCACGCGATAAGAACTCACATTTTATTTTTATCTGCTAAAAATGATCTGCTACGCGAAGATGGCAGATAATTTTTTTCAAATGTCGTTTTTTAAGGTAAAAACGCCAGAACTATTTCTAAAAAGTATCAGGAACTGTAGAACTCAACTGCACGCGATAAGAACTCACATTTTTTTTTTTGATCTGCTAAAAATGATCTGCTAAGTTCACTAACATAAATATTTGGCTGTTGCGATTAGTTGATAGTTGCTATAACAGATAAGATAACTGATCTATACTAATATTATAAAGCTGAAGAGTTTGTTTGTTTGTTTGAACGCGCTAAGCTCGGGAAATACTGGTCCGATTTGAAAAATTCTTTCGTTGTTAGATAGCCCGTTTATCGAGGAAGGTTATAGGCTATATATATTATATCATTACACTACGGCCAACAGGAGTGGAGCCACGGGGGTGAAACCGCGCGGAGCAGCTAGTAGAGAATAAATAGGGTAACAAATAAAATAACATTTAATAATAATTAATAACGTTTATTACAAAGATATTATACAACACGTTATGCAAGACACTGGTGTTGGAAAACTATTAAAAATACACAACTACAAAGTTATTTACAAAAACTACGACAAAACAGTTCAGTTTAAAAAAGTTATCATGTATAAGTTCTTAAATATCTTATAGTCTTTTGTTTAGAGTATATCTTGTAAACCAGTGTCGTAAAAACGAGATATTAAATTAAATAAGGTAAGTAGGCACGTCGAATTACAAATGCACTTCAAGTATAAATACAGTTTAACTATTTAGACGCTTTCTATTTTATTAATTTCAAACGAATACATTGATTAATCATTATAACGGACCGAAATTGTTTTATTAGAGTATTTTAAAATAGTGGTTACAGTTAATTTTCTAGATGAAATTCGGTTTTCAATTATCTTAAAGCTTTTAAACAATATTATACAAAGAGAGACAGCACCTCGCTACTAGACATAATATGCCTTTGGCTCAATATTAAAATGTTTACTCTCTATTTATTTTACTTACATACCTACTGGAGATTCTTGTTTATACACGCTCTTTATATACACATATTGAGTTTTGACAACAACATTAACATAACATAATATAAACAGACTCTATCGCTAAATATTGGTGGCATCCTGAACAAACATCTAAATCTATATTAACAGCAAATTTACATAAGACTACTTAAGTACGAAAAATAATACTATAGAGCACTACAAAATTGTATTATTCCATGCGTATCACATAAATTATATAACTTATAAACGTTGTAAAACTAAAAAATAAAATGTAAAAAAAATAAATTAAGAAATCGACAGTATTAAAAGAAAATATGTTTATATCAAGCCCTTTGTGCAAGTTTTTTAATGCTGTTAGTGAGAAAAATGAGTTCAATATAACTATAACATATATAAATGCCAAGTAAGGAAAAGCTTAACAAATAACGAATTCAGTACAACATGCAAAAATAAAATAATTCTTATCTTTTTCTTTACTCATATCGCAAACTCTCAAATGCATCGAAGTAAGAAGATTAACCCTTAATTTGGCATAGTCCGGTGTGACGGACACTTATTTAAAATAAATCCTGCCAAGTTTTTATTTCATGTTCATCGATTTCTAATCGATTAAATGTTTATTCATACCATAAACAAATAGAAAAAAAATTAGTAATAATTGTGACAACATTGCATATGTCAGTTGGGACGCAAAATGTCTGCGAAAAGGCAGCCACCTGTTTTGTTCAAGGTATTTATAACTATTTTACTTATTTTTTGTGGAAAAATGAATTGAATTATATATTTATTTATTAGATAATAAACATTTCTATCATTATTTACAAAAACATACACACTTTATTACATTTTAATGGTGTTTATTTGTAACCAAAATGGTTTGTCCGTCACAGCGGACATTGCTAATTGTATAGAAAAGTACCACTTTATTACTATGTCCGCTGCGGCGGACACCGCCAAAATGTGTGTGCTTCTGTTTGTTTGGTTATGGTTCTGAGTTTGGATTTTTTTTCTTTGCCAACAGCCTAACCGCGCAAGTAAAATTATTGCTTTAGTGCCGAATGAACATGCACCTTCCAATGCTAGCGAAATATCAGATTTGGAAACTGAATTGCATGATGCAAGTACTAATTCTTCCAACCCTTGTTTTCTCCTGCACCATCTTCCCTTGCTAACGTAACAATAGATACATCCGACGATGAAGAATTACACTCCGAAGATTCTGATAGACCTGCTGATGACCAGATTCTTTCGTGCGTAAATTGGCGAGTCTTTTTTTGAAAATGTTCTATCCCTATCTGCTATTCCTAGATTGCCTGCAACGCCTATAACGCCAATAGCTTCTTGATTAGCACCCCGAAAAATAAGATAATAAGAAACCACCCACAGTCAAAGCCAAAAGACCAAAAAAAAAACAACTTTCAGCTGACTTACAATTATTGGAGAGTAACTCAATTCCGTCACCAAGCGACAATAGAAGAAGGTGAGGAGGATGATTACATAGACATGCCAGAAGATGATTCACCTTTGAGTTTCTTTCACCTTTTTTTCTCAAGATATTTTTACTAGTTTCGTAGAGCAGACAAACTAATATTCAGTTCAAAAAACTGGCAAGTCAATTCAACTAACAGAAGAAGAATTTAGACTTCTTTTTTAATGTTCATACAAAATAAACATGAATTGTTTTTTTTTTAATTTTCATATAAAATAAACTGTACTCCGGTATCAAATAGTTCTATAATGTTCATTTCTGTATTTTTCTTTAGTAAAAAAACATAAAATTAACAGTGGTTTTTATTTTCCGTAATTTGGCAGTGTCCGCTGTGACGGACACCAGTTTTCCCAGCAGTGGGCTATGGTAGATTTTTTTTTTCATTTTTCGAGAACTTTATGACATACTCCTGAAACCACAAAATTGTCAAATTCATATATTTTGAATATTTTTATCGGTGCCAAATTAAGGGTTAACGAATAATATAAGTTTAAAAGTACACATGATTCATAATAAAATTGTAGAGCATATAACGAAATTTGCTGAGGGGTTTATTAGACAAAATTTCATATCCTACGCCCTATACCACAAAATTTAGTAAAAAGGTCTCATAACTGGTAATCATTCTAACACGACAGATTAGTTATCATGTGAATATTTCTTGAGTATAGAAAATTTATTGATATTCAGTCATGAGAAGAATGATAAAAAGTTGTTGGAACAATGTTATTCACTCAATATCATTAATATTTAATAGAGATTCTTATAAAGGAGAACACATTTTATGTTGCTTCGGAAGTATTGAGTAACAATAATTACGAAAAGCAAAATATACCAAGACACAGTCAAGCTCGTTTGTTTTTAGTTTTTCCATTGACGACAGAGTCGGTTTGATCCGATTTTCGTGGTCTAAGGATGAAATTAAGGTTGTATGCAGTATTCACCGCGTAATAAACGTTAGCATTCGCTGGCAGCACCATTTCTGTAACAAACAAAATATTTTGGTTTTTAAAATCGCTTTATCAGAGTACTATAATTTAATAAACGAAAAACCGTGATGATATGGCCTAGAAATTGATTACCATTTGGTATGAATATATGTCAGAGAAATTATGTAGAAAGTGCAATTGTGCAATTAGACTAAAAAAGAGCGAATGCTCATTCCAACCCCCTTCCTATGTCATATTAGACCGGGAGATACTGACACAAAATTTCGAGTCATTTGTAACAGGATGGCGGTTCTAAAGGGGTCTTAGTACGCAATGACAAAAAGAAAAATGATGGTGTGAACGCTGGTACCGGTGGGTTAGTCGCGTGGGCGTTAGTCGAACTCGTCGGAAAAATAGCGAAAGTCAAACGATTTGTAACACAAAAATTTTAGAATTTACCGATAGCCCATAAAAAAGAAGTAGGCGGTAGTGTCATGCCATACTTTTCCGGTATGACTTACAGCCCGCCATACCGACGCGAATGTGTTGATTTAAAAAAAACAATTATTCAACCATTTGTACCAAGCTAACTTTTGCACAGGTAACCATCGTCGTGCAGCCATTTACGAAAATCGCCATGCCATACTTTTCGGACGATTCCAAATGGTCGCCATACCGCCGAAAATCTGCAAATTTTTTTTATTTCGCCTATCTTTTTGTACCAGTATTGCATTTGGCTTTTTGGAGAGTATTTGATAAAATGTGACCATTATTATATTTGCCATACTTTTAGTAGGGGGAAAAAGTGCTGTCATACTTGAAAAATAAATTTATTATTAATTTATATAAGTGAAGATTTCCAACACCTAGATCTTTGAAATTTTGTATTTATATTCGTCGATCCTCAAACTTACAGGAAAAATAAGTGCCATACTGTTACAAATCGTTTGACTTTCGCTATTTTCCGACGAGTTCGACTAGCGCCCACGCGACTAAGCCGCCGGTACCAGCGTTCACACCATCATTTTTCTTTTTGTCATTGCGTACTAAGAACCCTGTAGAACCGCCATCCTGTTACAAATGACTCGAAATTTTGTGTCAGTATCTCCCGGTCTATATTATTTTAGTGTAAACTGTAAACATGCATAGAGTATTCCTTCGTTGTTCTTAGTGCGTTCAACAAAAAGAAAAGATTCTATGCAATGTTCTAATACTGAACAACACTGAGTACGTATAGTTTTCGTTTACACTAAAAGATCACGAAAGAATGCTCTATGTTCGTTTGATGTAAATGCACCGCAATATGGTAGCGCGATCAAAAAATACGAGGTTAACTCCTGATTTTTTTCCAGTTAAATCCGTTGTACAAACCAATAAATGGAATATAAAATTAAATAATCCGTTAATGGCATAAATATTTGAACTTATTATTTAAATCGTCTTTTTTAAATGACGCAAAGGTCCTAAGGTACCTTCATATGCACTTCATTGCACAGTTCATGGCAAAGTTACCACCGGAAAGAAAAGAATAATTGTAATTTATATTATCTAATGATAGTATTGATGTCTTACCTCTCTCCGGTAAAACTTGCGCCAAAGTGTACCCATCGGGATCCCCGTCGAGATTCAATTTGAGCATAGCATTGCGAATCACTTGCGGCGTTCGTTCATTGTTACTCAACATGATCGACTTATACAACACCACGCCTTCTGTTTCTACACAGTCCGACTCGAATGTTACGCGAATTATATAAAAATCAGGACCGTTGTTACGAGTATTCGCATGAGCCGGGCTGTTTGCTTGCTTGCCGTTCTGCTTCTGGCCACTGTTAGCGCTAGACAAGGACACGTCTAATGAAGGAATAGAAGATGACGATGAGCCGTGAGAAAGTCTGGTAGGAGAAGATCTACGCTCTAAGCTATCTCTCTTCCAAGTGTTCCCAACACCATCCGTCTCGCAGTAAAATTGCGAACTGTTACTGGAACTCGTACTAGCGATAGAATCGTTTTTCCTATGGCCGTGGTTATTGTTTTCGTTCACTTTCTTGGGACGTCTCTCCTTAGGCGGATTCGTTTGCGGTTCTATTTGACACGAAAGCTGGTGAGCCTCCGCGTCGTCTAAAATTATCACGGAGTCGAACCATCGGTCGAACATCGGATCGGAGGGTAAATGGTAAGCGTTCGCAGCACCTTGCAATAGCTTAATCTGAGCGAGCACCTCGAATTCTTTGCGTCTCTTATCGAAATTAATGAGGCCATCGGCGACCGTGTCCGGTATGGCCGTGTCGATCATGGTGAGGTCCGTTAAAAACGTGCCCAAATAAGGTATCGTTCCGTGGCTGACGCCGGGCGAGCCCCGTTCGTGGAGGAGCTTTTGCAATTGACGATCGTTCTCCCCGACCGTATCGGCGAACTTGGCGGTGCCTTCTCTCATGAGAAGCTCGCGTTGCGCCCAACGGTTGTTGTCTTCGCTGAAAATCCTCGCTAGTTCCTCGAAGAGTTCGGCCTTCTCCTTGTTCAGTAGCGCCCAGGTCTTGCGGAGCCGGTAGACGGGGTTGCTCTGCAGACCCGAGATGATCGCCTTGAGCGAGGAGAAGTTCTTGAGCACGCGCAGCTCGCGCGCGATGTCGAGCCACGCGGCGAGGATGTCGGCGCGCTCCAGCGGCCGCAGGCTCGGCTCCAGCAGCACGGTGGAGATGACGCGGAAGGAGACCGCGTTGAACTGGTTGACGGTGGCGAGCACGGTGGCGGCGTCGTGCGAGCGGTCCTTGTCGCGGCGCGACCACACGGCGCCGAGGCACTGGTGCGGCACGAGCTTGCGGAACAGCTGCATGTCCATGCGCGTGAGCTGCTCGGCGAAGTGGCGGTGCGGCACGTGCGGCAGGCGGTACGCGCTCGTGTGGTGCGCCGCCAGCCGCATGCCGGGCGCCAGGCACACGCCCCCGCCCGCCCCGCCCGCCCCGCCCGCCCCGCCCCCGCCGTTGCGCTCCGCGCTGAAAACGGCTAGCTTCTGCAACACCTGGACATTAATATAATACCGTAAATAATGGACGATAATATACATAATACTTCATAAACAGAACAAACTATAAATCGAACTACTTCCCAAGTAAATAAACTCTCCTCATAAAATTCTTGCTTTTTACCAAATGCTAGGTAAACTGTACTATGTGTTCATAATATGTATGTATGTAGGCTAACCTTCGAGTGCAGTTCGGAGCCGGGCAGGTGTATCTGCGTGAAGGTGAGGAGCTGCTGCAGCGCGGGGTGGTGCGGCGGCTGGCGGAAGTCCTCCGGGTACGTGTCCAGCCACACGTGCAGGCACGCCACCAGAGTCCTGCGAAGAAACCATTTAACGTGTATTTACAGTAACATAATAATAATTAAAATATGAAATTAAGTTAATCAACAATATCTTGTGTTGGAACATAGTTAATACTTTAAGTGAAAAATATGGTAATATGTATTATGTTTGAAAATATATTTTTGATGTGAAATCTTCTTTAGCAGCGTTGAGCACTTTTTCTGTAATGGGTTTAAAATGTTAAACTCGCGTCAGGACACGTGACCTGATCGAAAAAGTCTAAGACGGATACCATTCATTCCAAATAATCAAACATGCTCAACGTTAATAATCAAGTTTTCACTTCTGCCGGCACTCCCGAGTCCCGGAGTGCAACCCGTCTTTTTTTTTATTTTTATTTAGGTATGACTTTACTTTTTTTACATCTTAATATTTTATTATAAATTATACTAATCATTATTATTTTATTAGTTAATTGTTCTATACATTAGAAGCCAAAACATCGCACATCATCTAAAAAAGCTTGTTCGTAGTACTTATTAACACCGATTAAAGAACCTTTTATGGTTATGACTGTTGTAACTGTGCTTTAATTAGCCAGTCAATCGGTTTCTTCTTTATATGTCAGTTAAAACTTAAACATTTCAACATGCATGCTCATCTTAAAAGGAAACTAACTTTCTGTGTTGTTGCGAAGTATCCGATCCTGTAGAGAGCACATCTTCCGCCGCAAGAGCTTCATATCGTCGCAACAAAAGATCCAATACTTTGCCGCATTCCGCAAATGACCTGGAATTTTTGTGTAATAATAATAAATAACAAAAGAACAGGACAGAGTATTTTTTTTCATCATACATAGAATTATGTATCCTTTAAGTACCAAATGAAATTTTAATTTGTAGCTGGACTTATAAATGTGCTTTTGTAAAATCAAAAATCTTATTGGTGTTTACTAATAGCAAGGAATACATAATCCTATTGGTATAACTCAAACGAAAAGGATAAGATTTTTGCCATTAGCTTCCTTACTTCCCATCCATTAAATATCGTACCTACCTAGTACCTACCTTAAAACATATAACGATATACAATAAACAATTGAATAAGTATTTATTACCTGTATGTGGCGAGAAAAACATTGACGTATGTGGATTCCAGCTCGCCATCGTCAGTCGCCAAAGCTTCGACCAGCCTCTCGACTGTGCCCGCCTTCACAAACCTGACCCGAACTGTCTCCCACTCTAGATGGGAGATTTCGTCGTCAGATTCCTGCAATTAAATTATTTTAGTCATTATTTTGGATTTTCCAAAATTGTGGATACCTCTTTAACACATAGTATGTAGAATTAAAAACGTATACTGATAGTTGATACGTTACGTTAGGGTCAGCTCACACCGAGACGCGACGCGGCGCGACGCTGCGCGCACTTTTTTCATAGAGCGACTCAGAATATACTTTATTCACTACACGAAAAGATACACATTACATTGTGAGAATTCAGATTACGTTGCACCACGCAGCGCTGCGCCTCGAGGTGCCTCGCGGCGTAGCAATGTGTATCTTTTCGTGTAGTGAATAAAGTATATTCTGAGTCGCTCTATGAAAAATGTGAGCGCAGCGTCGCGCCGCGTCGCGTCTCGGTGTGAGCTGACCCTTACTGATACGTTAGCAATCCCTGGATTGCTAACCCAAGAAGACAATTACCTTTATAATTATTGAAATTTTATGATCACTAAATTAAGTGAGCAATTTTATAGAGATATCCTCACCTCCTATATAAAATCTTTATCTTTATTTTGAATCAGATTTTTTTAATCCTTTGGAGAAAATATCTCGTTACTGATTTTATCATTTATGGATTCAAAGATTAGTTTATTTGGCTTAATCCTGTATCGTGAAACATTCACTGGTTTTTACGAATTGTATTCTGAAACACACGTATGACCTCATGTGATCTGGTCTATAGAGTGCACCTGCAATTGTCAATTCCAACATGAGATATGAAACAATTAGCTCAATTGGCCAGTTCCTAATATTTCGACCGTGAATTGAGTTTGAGACACGATACATGTCATTTGATATACTGCTGTTATAGATATTTCCTTCTTTTGTCTAATACGACCATGATGACTAATTTTAATAAAGACGTATCGATTATGCAGTTATGTCCTAAATAGTCGATTGCTGTGTTCCTACTTCACACAAATGAATATGCAGTCAAGAGAAGTACCTACAGTCACCTTCTATAATTCATAAACCTAATCGGTTTAACTAACTTACTAAATTATTGTTACGCATACAACTAAAGACAGGAAAGACCCAAGACACGGTTTTATCCGGTCAATGTAATAATAATAATAAATAACGTTCCCTAGTCTTATAGAGTCCATCAATTAGCAACAAAAAAAACTAATAAAATCGTTTAATAACCACACAAGCCTTATGAGGAATTGAGTGCAATTAAACAAAAGTTTTGGAATCCCTTCACTACCACACCATGACCGTTATTGTGTGAATATAAAACAATGCAATCATGCTCTGATGATTCACTTAAAGTTAACAGAGTCAAATTACATTTATGGCATGTTTACGTTTCGGTTTTTCCGCCTTAGTGTGTTTTGTAATTATACAGTTATAAACATAAAAATCTTAATTTTTGAAATATGTTTTACGTTTTATATCTATTTTCAACAATCAACCATAATCCAAAATTTAAAATAAACTATATATAGTAAAATGCTTTCTCGTTTCTCTTACACTAGAAGCGCAGCGCGTGGGCCGATGGTAGCGAACTTTCTTCAAGTAGACCGTGTAAATAGCGCCATCTACTCGCTCCTCGCCCCACAACCGCCATGTTGGCTGCTGGAAAAAAACACAATCTCATTACTTTAACGAATCAATTATTGAATCAATGTCCATATCAATGTTTAATGGAGAAGTGATGTATTTCCAAACGAAATCTAACTTCCTAACTAATATTATAAATGCGTCTCACTCTGTCTGTCTGTCTCTTCGATATAGGATACCTAGTAGTACATAGTTTTATCCCGGAAAGCTCACGGGAAAGGAAACTATGCGAGATTTTTTTACGCGAGGAAATCTGCTGGTGGAAAGCTAGTGCCTAGTAGGTATAATTTAAAGGTGTGAATTACTTCTTCTTTTATTTATCTAAAAAATAAGATCATTTATCTATCAGAACAATTTTATTAATTATAAAGGGTGTGATATTATTAACGAAAGATAATTTTAGAAGTTATTTAAAAAATAAAATATAATGTCTCACTAATTTCATTTAAAAAATTTCAGCGTTTTCACTTCATAGTATAAAACAAATTCTGTCCGTCCCTATGTATTTTTTAAACTGCGCATCAGATTTTGATGAGTTTTTTTAATAGACATAGTGGTTCTTATAATTAATACCAGTTACCTATTTAATGATTACCAAAATAAAAAAGCCAAATGTAAACGAATGTCTTGAATATATAAGTTCCTGAAATATGAGCCTCATAGGTACATAAATTTTTCTTTTTAATCAATGATGAATGAAAAGATCAACTTTTCTGTACATTATTTTTAAAGTTTTATTTGTCTTTTCAAGAAAATAGTATTTATGTGCTTCCTTAGTAGTTACTCAGCGCTCTTGTAAAGTTGTAGGAGAATATAATATATTTTCCTCCTAGGTATTACACGATTACATAGGTGAATTTATTCATCATATGCAAAAAGAACTTAAACATTCAACTTATTACCTTGATTTTACATATATTTGAAGCTATTATATAATCGCAAATTAAATTACGTGTACCGATTACAACAATGATATAAATGTGTACTGTTGCATTACACTTATTAATTCGTATGTGCAATGCATACCTAGTAGATAACAAAGGTATATATAATAAAGGTAGGTATATATATTATGTTGGCAACAATTAGATACGCTGGTATCTTACATAATCGTCATCAATGACATCAGACAACAGTAGCTGCTCGGCTTTACTGACGCCGCATATTCTCCACATGGCCCATGTCGTCACGGCCGACGTCAGTTATCTCAGCTGTACATCGCGTTTACTTTCACTATCGCACCGCAAAACAATACACATGCAAATCTAATAAATAGTAATTGGATTAAACGTCGGACATAAGTCTGCGAACGTGCGTGACGCGGGTGAAATCGGAGTCGCGCGGCACACTTGCAGAAGATATCCGGCTCGGCGAGTTTCCTCCCGCTAAATACACGATCCACTACTATTCGATATCTCAGTCCAGCTATCACCTTTGACACTCGAAGCGCTTCTGCGTTTCATTATTTACTAACGCACGATTGTTACCGTTTCGTCACACACACTGAAACCATGATTAATGTGGAGCAAATAACTTTGAATTGAACTCTGTGCGCATTATCCTGTTAAAGTCACATTGCAGTATCGACTGTTTACTTCACAAACAATCTAAAGCCAATTTGAGGAAAATGCCATTGCCTATTCTTATTAAATTTATTGCAGTAACAGTGCGCAAACTCAGTGAAATTTTTCTTTTTGAAAAATAAACCGTACACAAGTAGGCAACTGTATCGCGGTCGCATAAAGACTGCTCTCTCGTAGAGAGATCGCGTGAAAAACACCGATAGAGCACGTCAATGACGTGTCTATGTGTTAATTGCATAAATATAGCACATGAATACACTTCTTGTTATGAATTATTTACTTTGTAACGTAAACTGAGTCAAGTTAAGGATAAGCACATAAAGATTATGAAATTAATAGTCCTTGTTTAAATGTTTACGTATTTTGAATTTTCCATGGATCTTTTCCGTTTTTTATGTATCTTGTTTTCGATTAGGAACAGTAAAGAACTTAAGACTATTATGAATGCCAATGACATACTGCATAGCAAAAAACTATTGATAGATCGCGTTTCTAATACTGCATTTAAAATGATATTATGCAATATTGGATACTACCGGTAGAGCTTGCATAACGAGTCGGTCGCGTGTTTCCTTTACTTTCAAGTTACAAACCAATGCTTATCGACAATACCTTCTATTAAAACACAACAGGTGGTTTTAAAAAAGCAACGGTTAGAACAATAAGTGCTTGGTACCGAAACAAAATAATGGAAACAGGTCAACAGAACGGAACATAGTTAACAACAAAACGCAAATACATCATTAATCTACTTCTACTTGTACGATAAAATAAAATATTAATAAAAGCTTTTCATTAAAAGATAAAATTCATTCTATGTATTTCATTAAATTAAGTGAGTGCGTCAATATCTATATTTATAATTAACTAGTGGTCCGCCCCGGCTTCGCCCGTGGTACATATTTCGCAATAAAAGGTAGCCTATGTCCTTTCTCGGGTATCAAAATATCTCCATACCAAATTTCATGCAAATTGGTTCAGTAGTTTAGGCGTGATTGCGTAACAGACAGACAGACAGAGTTACTTTCGCATTTATAATATTAGTATGGATTAATTTCATTTTATAATTTGATATAAAAAACAATTTATAAGCAATTTGAACTGTCAAGCTAGCTTTTGAGCGATAGTTTTGTATTTGACGTTTATACTAAATAATTAAAAACAAATCCAAATAATGAACCAATATCTATTTCATTTATTTGACTTTACAATCCAATTCCTTCAATTTAAAAAGTATAGGTCTACTATTTTTACTTGACACAGCGCCAGCAGCCTCGGCGACGCCATTGGCTGACCTCTGATGACCCCACGAACAATAAAATAAGTCATGCGAATAACAGGGTAAATACATAATGAGCTTAGTGTTTTACGCAGATTGATGAAATTTGAGAGCAATGACGTTCAACGTAAACGTTGAAGATAATTTAATTAGCCACAAAATCTAACCAAGATTGTCAGAAACTTTCGAGTATAAATGCATAGGCATTGCATAGGTATATAATATCTTCCTACAAGAGGAAACACAATTTACAATATAAATTACTATAAGAGGAGATTAGTTTTTTTTTATATAATTGAGAAAGTTTGCGCACTAAATACAAAATAGAATACAATATGAGTAATTTCAGCAAATAAACATCATACTGACTCATATTTGTTGAGGATGTTATTGAGGTACCGTGAATAAATATCGATCGAGCATGAATGCGGCAGCAGTCCGTACTTTATAGACCTAAAAATAGAACAGATGTCATACAATTTACGCTATCTGACTCGTACATTTCCCCTGCAACCTATTTTTCAGTTTCATCGCCAAAAAAGACATGGTTTTCCTCCGTTTGAAGGGCAAAAAGAAGTATAACTTAGATGATACACATAACTACGTTTCTATTTTGTTATAGGTAATCGCATAATCTACCTAGTAATAGTAATAAATAGGTAATGATTTCTAACAAAAATATACTTATATGTATTTGTATATGCAGAATAATGTAAAACATAAAATACAACTTTTTGTTATAAACATCTTCTAAGCAAAACGGCGGCGCCCGGAAAGAAAGTAAGGTTATAAAAAGAACACGTTTTCACTTTGAGTTACACGATAAAATAACATGCTAATGTGAATTTTATGCAATTAAACAAATTTTATGTATAGTCAAATCGTGTAAAATATAATATTTGATATAACATAATACAAAATGTTGAAATTCATGGGTAGGCAAGTAACATAGTTGTAGATACGATCGACTTAAGTACTTCATGACAATCTAAAGGTCGTCGTTCCAAAAATGACATACGCGTTACCTCGCGTTACTAAGAAAGTAGTTTCTTTTTATGAGTCGCATACAATACCGTATGCAACCATATATTTATTTGTTGAAGGCAATTTAGCTAAGGACACTAGAGACTGTCAGGCAGTAAGCATGACGGATGCGCTTGGTCGCTTTCGGGCCCTTCCTTTGGCACGATATCCAAAGCCTCTGCGAACTACTACCGTGAACCGAATAAATAATGGAACTTTTGTTATACGGGTGCAATATCCTAGAAGTTATCTTTGAATACTTAACTTATAAGTCAATTTTATAATGGTTTGCAATAGAAACTGCTGATATATGGTTTTAACTTTTTCTAATTTTCAGAGGGAATCCAAAAGTTTCAGTTTGTTCGGGCAATTTAACATTAGATACAGGCCTCATATAATTTATATATTTATTAAGCATTTGAATTCCATAAAACCAAAAATATCAAATTCTACAGGCCTCATGTTTAATAATAGTCAAAGGGGCCAAATACTAGTAATGTCTATTCAATAAATAATTATAATTTTTTTAATGTCGATTCTTACATGATTCAGATTACCGCTGCAGCTGGCGCGGCGCGGCGTTAATTAGATCAGATAGTTTCACATTAATACAACACTTATTGCTTCCTACATCCTGAGCTTATTTCCTTTCACCAGAGCGGGAGATAGTTCATTAATTATAATAATTTAATAAAATGTAAGACGTAAGGAACTGTTACATTTAAAATTTCCACCTCAATCTGATTAAGTTATGTTTTATGTAGTATACACCTTTTTTATAATTTTATATGCTTATGATATTTATTTTAATTTATATAAAGTAATCCAACAACTAATAGTGCAAACAGCTGAGACAGCACAGACGCGGTCGACGACCCTAGACCTCTGAAATCGATAATACAGCAAGCAATGGCAACGTCCTGAACGGTCTCTAATTAAGGTGATCTCTCATTGGTTTAGTAAATAATGAAGATTAGTGCTACCTAATACTTCTAACATTCTCCCCATAACGTTAATAAGCCTCAGAGGTTTCGTTTAATCCTGTATTATTTGTGACGTCTGAAATTAAATATACTAATAATAATAAATATATAATCGCATCATGCTTAATGAAATTAAGGTATTATCTATTAATTCAGCTCTCGATGAAGCAGCAAAAAGGGGCATTTGTTATAAAAGCATAATAATACTTTTTGTAACTTAAATCTATTCAAAGATTTAATAAAAAAAAACTACACAATAATTAATCGCCCCTAATTCAGCAAAAAAAATAAACTACTATTTTCTGTATGTTTGTATACGTATTACGCATTATCCACTGCGACGAAATTAATATATACCCAATATATGTATAGGCCCAAGTAAAAACACCAATGAATTGCTAGATTTTAAATAACTGCACATACGATGGAACTAGATATAAGATATACTTGGTTCGATAGATAATATATGTATCACACACAGACAGCTGACGCTTTCGGAATTACTGTCGAGGTTTCATTGACAATAATGTGCTCATTGTTCAGGGACAGAGTGCTCTTGACCTGTTAATCCGACGAATCAATACATTCGTGGCAAAATTACATTACAACAGTTAAAAGTAGGAAGGAATACATATTATAATCTATAAACCTAGTTTTACTTTTATTATATCGCTGAAATACGGTGATTTTATGTGTATTCGTTTTATGGAGGGCGCGTACTTTTGGAATTTTACAGGATCTGCCTACTTATTTCTTTCAACTTCATTCAAAGTAATTACAAAATAAAAGAAAAATAGTCAACTGGACACGGGGCACAGTTGATTCAGAGGTAAGTTGTTGAATTACTTACGTAGTGTTTCAGCAGTGATTAGTCATTAGGTAAATATGTGCTGTGTGCATTTTTAAACCCCACGTCAATTAATTGTAAAATTTAAAGATATATTTGCCTATATGATAATTTGAGTATTGGATGATCGTTTTATCAAGTTGTCTCTAGGTAGACTGTTGCTGCGCTATAGTTGAGTATCTACTTGATCATCAATGAAAAATGATCGAAACTCGGGGGACATCGAATGCGACATATTGCTTATCGATTGTGACCGAAACAGGGGCACACCGCACAGCTAATAAATAACATGCACAACGAAAAATTGTAGGTAAACATAAAAAATACAACTTGTAAAAATACAATAAATTTAATGTTCGTAACACGCATTTTATTAACTTTGCAAGTAGAATTTAGTTTTGGATGGCTTTTTAAATTTTCATGCTTTACAATTTACAGTATTATATCGGTTGTATAGACATAATGCCTTACCATGCCATGTATGTAGGTAACTGCATAATTAAAAATTGCTCAGTCGTTTTCCTGCTTCAACGTTTTTAATAAAATTTTAAACATTTTTCCCTCGTATTTTTTAAAGTCTATAAAAATGTGCATACAAAGGATAGTCCTTACTGAAAGTACACTCTAAAGCCCTTAAAACGGCGCACGCAAAACCTGAGAGGGTTTCCTTGTTATAAGGAAAAGGTTATTTAGAAATTGCTTTCCGCACAAATGAAGAAGATTTGGTTAGGTTAAAATATTTTTAAATTAGAAACATTATAAAGGCGCTATAAAACGATCGTAAGATTTGAATTTAATATTCAATTATATTTGGTGACTTCGTATAAGTCAGTATAAGTTTTAACCTTTCTATTATTTTGCAGCAATGCATAGTAGAGGGTGGTAGAGGCTTGCGTTTCACAAACACCACATGCTTGTCCGCTTGAAAGCCTCGACCTAGTGTAATTACACGTATTGTAGTCGTGACCTTCGTTTGCTGAGCACATGTCATATATGAAAAAACATATTGGATTTAGCAGTCAAAGATCTAGCAAATCTATACCAATGTTGTGGCGATTAGGATTATCATTAATTATCTATACATCATCACTACATACTATAAAACAAAGTCGCTTTCCCTGTCCCTATGTCCCTTTGTACGCTTAAATCTTTGAAACTACGCAACGGATTTTGATGCGGTTTTTTTTAAATAGATAGAGTGATTCAAGAGGAAGGTTTATAATTTATATGTATAATAACATCAATTAAATAGTGGAGAAGTATCGTTATTTTTGAGGTTTCTAATGTGATGTCGTAAAAAATTACATTTTTTCCGCTTACATTGCAAACGCAGGCTGAACCCTACGAGTTTTATCAAAATAATGTACTAAGTATTATACACATTGAAAAGGTCTACAGAAAAGTCCGCGATGGTATATGTCTATCTCTTATGGATAACCCACAATAACTTTTTTTGTCATTTACTTTTTACGACAAATAATGGCTAATTTTCGATGCGATTTTAACCAATACAGCATTAATTAACCAATTAAATACCTTGAATACATTGTTCATTTAATATAGATCTATATGGCCCTTTACACCGTATGATTTAAGTGAATATTTTCGAAGATATTACAGATTTAAAAATTGCGAGACGTAGCGTTTGCGGCGGTGCGTATTTCCAAACTATACATAGCCAGAACGCAACCATAGGAAACTGCTCGTGTATACTTTGTAATGCTGTTTTTAAGTTTGTTATTACAATATATACACGAATTTTGCGTACTGATCGTGTATAATTTGTAACGCGGTTGCTTGCTTCTTCGTTCCAAACTATACACGACCAGTACGCAAAATATAACTAAATATGTACCTACCTACTACAAAACTTACGCGTGAGCGAAATAATAAATATATATAGGCAATCAAATACTTGTACAGCTATATCTATCTACTTTTATTATTCTTGATTGATTCAGTAAAATATGGAATAAAAATATTATTAGGTAACCTTAGAAAAATAAATAGGTAACAGATATAAGGGTTACCTATGGGTTAGGTTAGGTTCGTGTTTTTTAACTACACAA
Source organism: Colias philodice (assembly GCF_061535455.1). Classification (NCBI taxonomy): domain Eukaryota; kingdom Metazoa; phylum Arthropoda; class Insecta; order Lepidoptera; family Pieridae; genus Colias; species Colias philodice. The sequence goes on from NC_143087.1 coordinate 4,364,154, forward strand.
ATATAGGAGCCCCGCGAAGCGGGTCTCCGTCGCCTCGCAACCGTCCTCTTCTGGACTTTACATTTTAGCACTATTAGATCAGTCAGAATCGACATTGAAAATCGAGAATTTAACAATAATTCCAAAAGTTTTCAAACTTCGGTCAAGTAAATGGTACATTGGGACGACAATAAATCTCATTTTGCAACCTTGTCCGCAGTCCGGAACATTGTTAAAATTGCAATTAAATTATTTTTTTGCTGTATGGTCGTGAAAAAAATTCCAAAAGTTCTGCAAACTTGGGGAAGTTTTCGATATAATATTTCATATCACGTATTAAATTTGCAATCAATCTAAGTGTACGGAACATTGTTAAAATTGCAATTAAATTATTTTTTGTACTGTATGGTCGTGAAAAAAATTCCAAAAGTTCTGCAAACTTAACACAGATATCGGAAATATATACCGAACGGTTGTATAAATTTGCAACCTTTTTCGTTGACCGGAACATGTTTATTTATAATTATTTTTATTTGTGGTCATTTTTTCGAGTAAGGTGGTCTCGGAATAATTACAAAAGTTTTGGAACTTGGTTGCAAACTTCGAAAACATCTATTCTGGTGCATTTACAAATTTGCAACCTCATTCAGTTTAATAAAAAAAAAAACATTAATATTCAATATTAAAAGATGTTCCGTACACTGAGATTGGTTGCAAATTTAATACGTGATATGAAATATTATATCGAAAACTTCCCCAAGTTTGCAGAACTTTTGGAATTTTTTTCAGGACCATACAGCAAAAAATAATTTAATTGCAGTTCCGGACTGCGGACAAGGTTGCAAAATGGGATTTATTGTCGTCCCAATGTACCATTCACTTGACCGAAGTTTGATAACTTTTGGAATTATTGTGAATTGAATGTCTAGACTGACTGGAGTATATTGTCAATTGTAAGTCGTGTAGTATAGTCGGGAACGAAGAAACAAGCATCCTCGATACAAAAAATATACGATCAGTACGCAACATTATATGTATACACAATACACATGCATTTTAATAATAGATTTCAAAACAACAATACAATAATATAAACGCGAGCAATGGAAAGACGCCGCGCTTACTCCGAAACATACACGATTAGTCCGCATGCGTACTGGCGCTGTATATTTTGGGACGCTATTCTTACTTACTTCACTACAAAGCATATGCGAGTATTTGCGTACTGCTGTTGTATAGATTGGAAGAACTTTGTAAAAAAGATATTTCCAAACTATACGTGATTAGTTTCACACCGTTGCGTACTGGCCTTGTATAGTTTGGAAAGACGCTGCGGCGGTTCCGGCCGGCCGCCCGGCTATCTATTTTATACCCGTGCGAAGCCGGAGCGGGCCGCTATGTTTTTATAAATATACAACGTTCACAGTTTTTCTGTAGTGTATTTCTATTTAGTATATTGCACAGTTCGTGCGAAGCCGGGGCGGGTCGCTAGTAGCTAATAAATATTAGTACTCTGTAGTATGTACAGTCAAAACTCGTTGCCGGTCAAAACCACTATTGCGGGCAAAAATCAAATGGAATGTATCTTGTACATTTTTTGTGTACATGTATTGTTAGTTAGATCTCTTGCAAAACATCAATCAAATTGCATTACTGGATTTAAAAAATAATCCTGTTCCGTTCAGATAGAGACAAACATTGTAAAAAGGTTGCTTTGTGTTTATTAGTTTTAAAAGTGGAAAGTAAACAAATTACTTAATTGTAATAACAAACACATTGCTTAAATATATTCAGTCTGTTACATGCGGAACCATGTTAAGATGCAGGCCTGAATTCTTTCACATAATTCATGCCTTGACCTGCATCGTTAACTACCTGCCTACCACTAGTACCGCGTACATTGATGAGTTTCAACTAGGCAGTCAAATGGAATATTATTATATCCCATTCGTCCTTTTACCTTTTAGTGTGTAGTATGAAAGGAAAAAATAAATTATACAGTTAAAACAATAAATTTGATTGAATTAACGGTAATATTAGTTGATTTATTTTCAATGGGTTTACTAATAAATACATCATATTGCTGTTTATAAACCACGATTGATATGCTATCATATGACTATTCGCTTTATTGTGGTTGTTTATGTGTGATATGTGTGTGATTCAGAAACTTTACTATTTGTCATAATCTACAATATTCAATGATTAGTCACCAAAAGGAAATATAATGTACTTCATCAATTTTTATGATGAAAATCATTCACACATCATATTGCCTTGTTGTATGTTTTCCACGAACACTGTTTATCAATCATCAAACGAAGGATTTGATAATGTAATGTCGGTGAGCACCAGAACGAGCCGCAACTAACCTTGACGTACCACCTCGTCTGCGACTTGCGATGCCTGGTGCGGCGGCGCTCTGCACTGCGCTGCTCGCGTGCCGGCGACCGGAGAGCGTGGCACTTCGCCGCGAGGGCCTTGGTGCGCTCCGACAGCGAGTGCCGCAGCTCTCCCCCCGCACACCCCCGCACCAGCATCGTTCATCCACCAGCCCCCTTCACTGACTTATCATCCGGCCCGTTATCACTGCTCATGTCTTTTATCACACACTCAATATTTACCGCAAACGATACACCGCTCGCGCTGCACTATGTCACACGAAGCAGGTAATGCCAAGCGACGGAAATATGGTGCTCTAATTTATTAACAAAAATTAAAATACCAGTTTTTTATGTACGGTCAAACAGGTGTACATTTACAGATACATAACATTAGTTGACATGGCGACCAAAATGTTATAAAATGTAACTCTTATCTGATTCGTTACTGAAACGACTAAATTTCTGGTTAGTATGGTATACAGGGTGTAATCGTTAAGTGTGCACAGGCGATTATTCCGTAACTATTACAGATATCAAAAAACTTTAAACTGATATCGAAAGTACTTAACCTAATGAGTAAAATGGCCATAATAAATTTTTAAAAATAATACGAGAAATATCTAAAAAATTAACTTTAAACCCTCCCATACATTTAGTATGAGATATGAATATCCCATGTACATGGGTTGATCCAAAAGTAATGATAATCAATATTAAACAAGGTCATTACAGTTAAAATAATTATGTATTTCTCTAGATAGTCTTCTAACTAGATAATATACTTCGATATTTTTTTTCCTTAACTTTGAAAAAAAAACTTTGACTTCATCTACCAAAACCCCTCAAAATCGGCCATCACTTCGCTGTCGTCTTAAAATTTCTTGTATCGACGGTGTTTCTTGTGCCGAGGTAAGAGATAGAATTAACTAGCCGATTTTTGATTGGCAGCCATCGCAACTGACGCTTTGTGATCTGGTGCGTTGTCTTGGTGAACCAACATTCAAGACCGAAGTTTGCCATGTCTTTTTTTCTTACTAACCTACCCGCAATCTTTTAATTTGGTCTGTGTAGTAAGAGCCCTGTGTAGTAGTGGCTACCTTCTTAAAATATTCCACATTTCTTCAGCGTCCCAAAAAACTACGGCTTTAATCTATTCCACTAATTTTCACTTTGAAAATCTTCACCGTCACTTTGGAAGCTCGCATCCAGGCCATTGATTGTTTCTTGGTTTCAGCATAAACATGGTGAACCCAGGTAACGCCCATGGTCACAAATCGTGACAAAAAATTATCCTGATCTCATTAAAAATTTAGAAATTCACCCTCTAAATGTCGAATCGTTGTTTCTTCTTTTCGTCGGGAAACATTCTGGCTCGCACTGTTCACATTAAAATTAATGTTAATACTTGGAAACGTGGCCTGTAGATATAATTTTTTTGTGATAACTTAGTGATTACATGAGCAAGCATAAAACATTTATTTTATATTTTTATGTGCACAGGAAATACCCAATTATCATTACTTTTGGATCAACCTATACATTTAATATGAAAGATTTTAGCTTTTTTTTTTGTTTTTTTGGTTTTCTGCTTTAATTACTTCGCAAATTTGGAGGGAAGTTCATTAAGAAACTGTAAATAGACCTCCTCATTGTATTGCACAATAAGGACGTCACTTCGAAAATCTACTATGAATACAAAATGTATGGGAAATAAATTGTATGGGAGCGTTTAATGTAACATTTTTGGTTATTTCTCGTTTTATTTTTAAAAATTTATTATGGCCATTTTACTCATTAGGTTAAGTACTTTCGATATCAGTTTAAAGTTTTTTGATATCTGCAATAGTTACGGAATAATCGCTTGTGCACACTTAACGATTACACCCTGTATATTATTTTATTGGAGTCGGAAGTAAGGACTAAAGTATAATGGGTAAATATCCTCGCTATCTAAAGTACGTTCATGGGTAATTAAATTACAAGCTACTCTATCTACCTATAACGCGAACACAAGAATGAATCAAATTGGTTTGACAATGAAGATTGCAATCACACGTTGTATATTATAATACTTTATGAGTACATATCTGATAACTATAAATCATACAATGCTGGAACAAAATACGATTCGTGGAACTTGTCATGTTTACCTTTGCATACTTTAAAACAAAAAGTGTTAAAACTTAAAACATAAGAAAAAATGACGAAATCGAGTAACTAAATTTAGGTGCCTAGCATATCAATATTGAATATACAGTATAGGTAGGTATTTCATATATAATTAATACATACTTTCAAATACGACTACCTATATCAATAACCTTGTACGTGTATCAAAGTATAATATGTATTAGGTAGGTAGTTCGCAAATCGCAATGTTGACAATAAGGGGACATCCTCATTGTGACACACCGTGACGTACGTTTGATACCTCATGTTATACACAGATATTCTACAGTCAGCTTGTAATATTGATTGTTCTGCAAGCTTTTCAGTTGATAGGTACACAATATGAGCGATTAGGGATCTTCTCGATATAGTTCTGTGGGATCTACCAATTTTAAGTCACTAAAATGCTTTGTTCACAATATTAACACAAACCTGTGTTAAAAAATAACAAAAATAAAAAAGATGCGTATCGATGCAAAAACAAAAAAAAAGTTAATTGCAATTTTTAGAGATGATTTTTTTTCGTTTTTTTATTCTTGAAATAGAATTAATTCGAACTGATGTAAGCTACATTTTATTTATTTATTTTAGGATTTCCGGGATAAAAACTGAATCATTTCATAGCTTGCGGTGTGAAGAAGAGACAGACAGACAGAGTCACTATCACAGCTTCATATAAAAATGTATCGTTACAAAACAAAACATCTAATCAATATTTGTTTATTCAAAACATCCATCATATAATATAGATATTACGTATATCATTATATATAAATTCAGGAATTTTGAAGCAATGAAGATCATTTTTTTTTGTTACTTCAAATAAAGGAGTATTCAAAATACATAATTGGTTTATGGAAGTTGAAGAAACGACACCGGTGACATTCCCGAATAGAAACTATGGTATGTATAACTAAATCTTCGATTTTTTTGAGTTTTAAAGTTATACATAATACATAGATACTATACGTCAGGTAATATACGTATAATGTATATCATAAGTCAGAATACGTTATAAGTTAGGTAATTGCCCGACTCGCGTAGGCCAGCGAGAGAAGGTCGAAGCGTGTAAAAAAACAACATTGTATTATAAGCTGTCTATCCTTTGGAAACATTGTTGGTACACATATACGTGAAATATGTATAACCATACTGGCATGTAGGTAGCAACTCCCATCCTGTATTGGAACATTCACCGAAATTTAAATATTCATTTGGAAGTAGCTTTAAGCAATTTCCTTTATCTGGAATTTTATAATGTACACCTGGCGCGTCAGTTGCTTTTTATCTCACAAATCAACGAAAACTGAACCGTATGTCTGGTAAAATTATCAAGAATTGAGAGACAGGTGGCGTAAAGATAGGCGTCAGGTGCACAAAAGATTTCTTTTGCAGTTTTATTGTGACAGACCCTTTTATAACAATGAACACTACAGAGCTCTGCGGTTTTATGGAAATGTTTTCTAGGGTAGGCTGGCCTGATAAATGATAATAAAGTAGGTATCAGTTATCACACGTAAAATATAAAGCATAAAAAGAGGGAATTTAACTGGTTTGCCAATTTCCACTACTTTATAAAATATTCTATATTATATTTTATTGAATTTCCCTGCCTGGTTATGCCGAAAAATATCATGATAATATTATGGAGGTCTGTAGCCAGCCTTATTTACATAAATATGTAGAATTTTTTATTTATTTTTTGTTAATTTTAACAGTATTTATAAATAAAAGGAAGTATTTAACAAAACAAAAGAATGTGTTTCCCAGCATTCAAATATTGCTGTGTAATTTGCATAAAACAATTAAGAAATCGTAACTTGTGTGGCAGACTAAAACTAAACATAATAATGATTCATGATGATTGGTGATGAAAAAAATTAATACGTAAAAAAAAAGTATTGGGATGATATTCCGTTTCCTAGCTTGGCATTAACTACTGCTATGTTACCTGTAGCCTAATTATTAACCTCGTGCATAATTATCATGTGAATTAATCCAAATGACGCGAAAAACTGACACTTAACAAAAACACAAGAACGAATAATTTTGAGCAAAATAGTCACTTCCAAAACTGATCACTTCTTTAACACGCACAACTTCTTAATCTACAAAGGTAGGAATGTTATGTTTTTGTTATCACAAATGTACAAGAATGAGTAATCGCGCCAAATAAACTGTCAAAGCGATTTTGTAAAACCCTTCCGTTCTCTGCGCTCGGTGCGCGTCGTCTGACGTCGGCCGAGAGCCCCGATAGCGACAGCTGTGTTGAACCGTGGAGTGCTCCAAGGTTGTGACGCGAGGAGACGAGATAGCTTCGAGGAATACGCATGTGCCGTAGCACTGTTCCAAATCGTCATAATTGTGATGTCACAAAATGTCAGCTTAACTTAATATTATATATAAGGTTATACCCATAGGCCATACATAAATAATATGTAAATATAACTTTATTGCTAATGTGAGTGAGTCATTATATACCTACGATGTTTTGTTTTCGAAATGATATAAATGTGGTGCTCATGCCGTGGTTCGAACGATTTGATATAGTTGTTACCGGAAATGTATGTAATCCGTCATTGTATACAATTCCTAGGAAATGTATATAATTCCTAAAATCGCACGGAAATGTGTGAAATAAATTATTTTATACACATTTCCTAGGAAATCTATACATTTCCTAAATAGCTATCGGAAATGTAAAACATTTAAGATATTGATATGTCTCAGGCAAATTGTATATAATCTGGCCGTTTACAAACGGTCGGCATTTTGTAGTAACTATGCCGATAATTCGTAATCAGAGATTTTTGGTTTGGATAAGGGGATGGGTTAGGTTAGGTTCGTGTTTTTTAAAACTACACAGAAATAGGAGCCCCACGAAGTGGGGCTCCGTCGGCTCGCGACCGTCTTTTTGTATAATTTTGGAAAAAGACGAATTTTCGGCATATTAAAACAGCTAGCCGTAATGTAATACGGCGGATTATACAATCCGACTGCGCCAAATATTCGCGGGGACAGCGGGACGAGGGGACTGATTACTTGCCAAATGAAAATTTGATTTTATAAGAATAAATATAAGTTGATTTTGTGATATTTACGTTAAAAGTAAATAGTTGATTTTTTTAATGTTAATTAGTAAGATAATAATATGAACATAACATTCACGGTATGACTGTATCAATATGAGCTATAATAAAAAAAAATAACAACGTGTTTTATTACAGAAAGCATTTACTTTACACATTTCCTAATACGATATTGGAATTCTATACAATTCCTAGGAAGATTATACATTTCCTAGGATATGCATGCATTAAATAGTTTTTTAAACAATATTTTATACATTTCCTAAATGGTATCGGAATTGTACACATTTTCTAGGAATTGTATACAATTCCTAGATTTCATACATTTCCGGTAACATAGATAAAACGGATTATTCATTATTCTAAATATGGAATAGGTATATCGCTTCTTAGCTAAGCTTCTTAGCGATAAGGCCGCCTATTTGTACCGCTCTATATTACTTTGTTTGTATTTTTTGTATATTTTTTTTGTTTGTGTGTGCAATAAAGTGTTTATTATTATGTTTCTCAGTTCCATAATACTCGGGTACCACCAGAAGGACGGTACCCGGATCTTTGGAAGGCTTACGTGGGGACACGGATCCAACACGCAGAGGCTCTTTTGAGAATTTTAACGTGTTGTGGGACAAAAGGCAGCCGCAGCCTGCCCATTATTATTATTAAAAATCATAATTCTTTACAAAGACAGAACCGACTCCTTGGTACAGTGTTTGACGCGTGAGCGTAGCACCGAGGGGTCCTGGGTTCGATTCCCGGTGGGGACGAAAAAAAAAATGTCTCGGCCTGGTAGAACACAGAAGGCTGACCACCTACTTGTCCCTAAAGAAAATCGATCAGTGAAACAGATGTATAATGCATCTACCCCTTACACCACTAGTTTTCCCTATAGTAGCGTTAGTTTTGACATCGCGGGGGTAAAGACGTATTTGGAATTAAGATTGACGAATAGAGTTGCTCAATTTCTTATCTATCTAATCTAATAGTGAAATCTGAAAGTTTATAGATATGAATCATGGATGTAAAGATGAATGTTTATCACGCAACTACTGAACTGAAGGTATTTTATATACTAAAAATATGTAAAAGCGATGAATAAGAATAGAATAAAGTTTTGTATAGCATAAGAATAGAATAAAGTTTAGTATAGCAGCGTCTATAATCTATATGCAACAATTCTTATATGAATGAATGATTGAATAAAATCAATATTAATTACAAATGAGCTCAGGCAAATATCTCGCCTCGGCTTCGACGACTTTCTCATCAATCAACGAGCAATGAATAGAATTCTAAACCTGAATATTAAAGCAGCATTTCAATATCAGCGTGTTTAGACTACAAGCCCGCATATGAAAAAAATATGGGTCAAATGAACCACCACGGGACATATCTAGAACGAAAGAAGAGCAAAAAATAATAAGATTCATCACTATGCCGTCACTTGTAAGCTGTCCAACTGAGTGCAGATGAGAATTGAAAAGTACAGGTAGACTCGGTAAATTTTGGTCATATATTTTTGTACGGCATTCTTAACCATCGATAGATCCATTAAAAATAATAAGAAACCGCTCAGTGCCGTACAAAAATGTTGGTCCACCAAGTCGGAATTTTTATTTAATTTCCGAGAGTTACCGGGGGTAAATTTGGTCATTTGACCATGTACGGCATCTGTGTCATACTATTGCTATACTGCTTTTAATCCATTATTCCGCAACGCCGTACAAAAATCATGGGGACAAGGGGAAAAAATCGAGAGTTGTAATCCCCTCTCTTTCCCCACTCCAGGGGGTCATTTGACACAACACGAAATAAATTTATTTTTAAAGTATTTTATGCATAGATAATATTTTTTCATGTGCCGTACATTTTCGTTGGTTCAAAGGGGAAAAATCTGAAAAAGAAAAAATCCATATAACGAAATGTTTGCTTTATATTTTGATAATAAAATATAAATATACATTAATATTAAGAAGCTCGAGGTGGTTAATTATCACCTTGGAAAGTCGGAGTCAAGTGGAATGGACTCCGTTAAATTGATGAACTAATAAAAAAGCTATGAACGAAAAGATGTGAATTATATGCAATCAGCCCATGAATACAGGTAAAGTCACAAGCAAATGCTAGTAATATATACATATTCAAAATGTACAAGTAAAGCGCTTTCAAATGATACCAAACACGGCATATTTATCTTAACTTTATTTTTTTACTCTGTATGTTTTGTCCGCTAGAGGGAGGGCACCACATTAGATTTTGTGAAACCCCATATAGCCTTTAGCTAGCTGGTCGCTGGTTATCCAGTGAACAATTCAGACGCTTCTAATGATATGTCATTTGTCGAATTCTGATAAGTAGTATACATGACCTGTCAAAACCATAACCCTCCTTTTGCTTTGCCGTAGTTGGGTAAAAATATGTTAATGCCGTACTGTATCAAATGGCCATCAAGCACCCTTAAAATTGTAGCTTTCGTCGCTTTCATCAGCCTAAAAGATGTGGTCTGCACAAAAATGTACGGCATCGTTTTTTCCTAATTTATCTATGTTAATACTATTTAAAACAACGAATAAAGTGTAGAAAACTATTATATTTCATTAATCTACGATGTTTAAACTTTAACAAAATTTCTGGTTTTGCATTTCTCTATAACTTTTTTTAGAACGGTTTCTTTTGAACGGCAATACTATACAACAATTGAATTTTACAATATCATGTTAAAAAAAAAGTTCCCGTACAGGGTCAAATGACCTTACAGCTCTTTATATCAAGAATTCGATGAAATTAAGATGATTATTGGTATATATTTAAAAGAACAATTATTTTTTGACGGCATTGCTTTTAATAGTACTTTTGAGTGCTAGATAATGTTTTGGAACCGAAGCCGTACTTAGTCAAATGACCCCCTGGAGTGGGGAAAGAGAGGGGATTACAACTCTCGATTTTTTCCCCTTGTCCCCATGATTTTTGTACGGCGTTGCGGAATAATGGATTAAAAGCAGTATAGCAATAGTATGACACAGATGCCGTACATGGTCAAATGACCAAATTTACCCCCGGTAACTCTCGGAAATTAAATAAAAATTCCGACTTGGTGGACCAACATTTTTGTACGGCACTGAGCGGTTTCTTATTATTTTTAATGGATCTATCGATGGTTAAGAATGCCGTACAAAAATATATGACCAAAATTTACCGAGTCTACCTGTACTTTTCAATTCTCATCTGCACTCAGTTGGACAGCTTACAAGTGACGGCATAGTGATGAATCTTATTATTTTTTTGCTCTTCTTTCGTTCTAGATATGACCCGTGGTGGTTCATTTGACCCATATTTTTTTCATATGCGGGCTTGTAGTCTAGTTGTCTTTAAAATATGCAACGAATTATTTGTTGAATATTAATTTTATTATCATACTAGCTTTCCGCCCGCGGCTTCGCCCGTGTTTTCAAAGAAAAACCCGCATAGTTCCCGTTCCCGTGGGATTTCCGGGATAAAACCTATCCTATGTGTTAATCCAAGTTACCCTCTATATGTGTGCTAAGTTTCATTGTAATCGTTTCAGTAGTATTTGCGTGAAAGAGTAACAAACATCCATACTTACAAACTTTCGCCTTTATAATAGTAAAGTCCGGTCGCGGAGCAGAAAGAATTTTGTACAATGACCTCTTTACCTACTGACAGTGGTCACAAACATTTTTGAATGAAGTGCAGTTTACATGAAATATTTGGAGGAGAAAATGTTTTTTACTAATTTATTAAATAAATGTCCTTTATTCATTTACAATACTTATTAGATAGTTACATTTTAACTTTTTCAATAACCACGATATACATATTATATATAAAAAATGGGCGTGTACACACATAAGAAATGAAACTTCTTTATGACCTTATTTTTAAAAAAATAATTTACTATGTAGGTACAATATTACAGAAATACGTTAGTCTAACACGCGATTTCGACTTAGGCGGATTTTGAATGGACATCAAGAGTTTGAGGTTTATTCTTATAAATTTTGAATTCACAAAATCATAATTGAACACCTGACACCAATCAAGCAAACACAAACCTTACGCTCTCAGGTTAAAGGTTTACAATCCCTAAGGACGGCGGTCATTGCACCTGTGCGAGCAAGACACATTATTTTTACAAGGGAGTGACAGTGACAGGTAATAACAGGTTAATGTACGAAATTCTTCCTGCTCCGCGACCGGACTTTAGTAGGATTATGTACGAACGACGCGGACGGTCGGCGTAGTATTAAACACTACAACAGCACTTTTATAAGCTATAGATTAGTTTGCCTATAAAATTGTAAAGCAACACAATCTTATTTGCAAGATACTTTCTCATATTTCATATTTGGTATTTATTTGTTTAATTTTTATCGTACTTAGCTTTTGTAATTGTTTTTAATTTATATGCAGTGACAGGCTTTTGGTGTTGATCTGTTTTATTTTTGGCTCTTACAAAAAGAAAAAATCTAATATCGTCGTAATAAAATAATCGTAAAACTGATATAATAAAAATATAGGTACATAGTACGTATTTGTAAGTAAAGGACTTCAACGCGCTTTTCGTTTTAATTATAAATTAATTCCGAGAAGTCTAGGCTAAATTACCTATAACAGTAATTTCAGTAAATGACTCATATACATATTTATTATTTATCTCAAATCACATAAAATAATAATACAATATTAACTAAGTACTTATATAAAAATTGTAAGTAATAAAATATATAATATCCAAACAATGTTGGCATGAAATATTTCCTTTCATCTGAATTATCATAAAATTAAAATGTAATTATGTAATTATTAGAATTCATTTAAATACATAAAAAGCAACATCAGTTCTTTTCAATAATAGTGGCAAATAAATCTTCAAATAAATTTATTTGAAGACTAGCGACCCGCCCCGGCTTCGCACGGGTGCAATGCTGATACTAAATACACTACAGAAAAACTGTGAACGTTGTACATAATTATATAAAAACATAGCGGCCCGCTCCGGCTTCGCACGGGTATAAAAATAATATATAGCCGGGCGGCCGGCCGGTACCGCCGCAAACGCTACGTCCCGCAATTTTTAAATCTGTAATATCTTCGAAAATATTCACTTAAATCATACGGTGTTAAGGGCCATATAGATCTATATTAAACTAGCGGTCCGCCCCGGCTTCGCCCGTGGTACATAATTACGTTTTCTCTACATAAGAACCATCCTCGTACTTCAAGGAATATAATAAAAAAAGAATTATCGAAATCGGTTCAGCCGTTCTCGAGTTATGCGCTTACCAACACATTTTGCGATTCATTTTTAGGGTTCCGTAGCCAAAATGGCAAAAACGGAACCCTTATAGTTTCGTCATGTCCGTCTGTCCGTCTGTCCGTCTGTCCGTCTGTCACAGCCGATTTACTCGGAAACTATAAGTACTACAGTGATGAAATTTGATGGGAATATGTGTTGTATGAACCGCTACAAAAATATGACACTAAATAGTAAAAAAAAGAATTGGGGGTGGGGCCCCCCATACATGTAACTGAGGGATGAAATTTTTTTTTTTCGATGTACATACCCGTGTGGGGTATCAATGGAAAGGTCTTTTAAAATGATATAAAGTTTTCTAAAAAACATTTTTCTTAAAGTGAACGGTTTTTGAGATATCAGCTCTCAAAGTCGTAAAAAGTATGTCCCCCCCCCTCTATTTTTATAACTACGGGGTATAAAATTCTAAAAAAAATAGAGGTGATGCATGCTAATTAACTCTTTCAACGATTTTTGGTTTGATCAAAGTATCTCTTATAGTTTTTGAGATAGGTTGATTTAACTGTAATTTATTATATTTGCTGCTACGGAACCCTTTGTGCGCGAGCCCGACTCGCACTTGGCCGGTTTTATTATATATAAAGATGAACAATGTATTCAAGGTATTTAATTGGTTAAGAATTAATGCTGTATTGGTTAAAATCGCATCGAAAATTAGCCATTATTTGTCGTAAAAAGTAATGACAAAAAAAAGTTATTGTGGGTTATCCATAAGAGATAGACATATACCATCGCGGACTTTTCTGTAGACCTTTTCAATGTGTATAATACTTAGTACATTATTTTGATAAAACTCGTAGGGTACAGCCTGCGTTTGCAATGTAAGCGGAAAAAATGTAATTTTTTACGACATCACATTAGAAACCTCAAAAATAATAGTACTTCTCCACTATTTAATGGATGTTATTATACATATAAACCTTCCTCTTGAATCACTCTATCTATTAAAAAAAACCGCATCAAAATCCGTTGCGTAGTTTCAAAGATTTAAGCGTACAAAGGGACATAGGGACATAGGGACAGGGAAAGCGACTTTGTTTTATACTATGTAGTGATGATAGTGATGATGTAGATCAAAACTGCTTATAATTTTTTATAAAATAAAATAAAAATAAAATAAAACTAACTATGTTTATTTTCGTAAGTATTAACAGATACACACATTATAAAATTGACTTGGACAGCTTGGACTTGACGAATAGCCGTATTGGAAACTCCTGTAATAAGTTTTCATAAAATTATATTCTAATCAACAAACAATGTTATAGTTACCTACATATAATATTTTTTTAATTTTAAGTATCAAAACGGGTAAGTCCAATTTACCAATAAAATCTTCAAAATTGAAAATTGTGATGTGTTTGACCCTTATTCATCGAATGTTTTTCTATGTAACACATTATAAACAACGCCTCTTGCTTGTGATCGCAGGGGCTTTTTCGACATTTTCGAAGATTTTTTAGACAAAATCCTAAAAATTATTCATCAACTGCAAAAAAGACAAATAATTTGACAACCAATTTGATAGTTGTCAAATAAGTTGCCACATGAAAATCTTTTATTTCTTAAATATAAATATGCCATCAGATTCTGGTAGACCCACGGTAGACCTATATTTTCGTAGACAAAATTTTCAAAGTAAAGGAGAAATTTCGAATTATACGATACTTAGTACCATCGTACGTGATCCCAGTGTCTTTCTTATTTTTTGTTGTAATATTTTTAAATAGTTTTATGACGCAAAGAGGCATTTTACTTCAGATTTTGTTCAAAATATTTATAAACTATCGGTTCGCCCTCTCCACACAATGCTTGTGACACGACTGGCTCGGGACTCGGGACTCGGGTACGCCGAAATCCGAATTTTTCAAGTACGCCGGCCGCGGCGGTATCTAGTCGTAGCGCGCGCGCGGAGACCAATCCTAATCTAAGATGCTGTTTTTCCAATATTCTACAAAAAGACGGTTGAGAGCCGACGCGACGGAGCCCCACTTAGTGGGGCTCCTATTTCTGTGTAGTTTTAAAAACACAAACCTAATAACCTATTACCTAACCCACCCCCTTATCCAAACGAAAAATTTCTGATTACGAATTCTCGACATATTACAAAATGCGAGCTTATGTAAACGGCGAAATAATACAATTTGCCTGCGACATTATTTTTATATGTAGTTACTAGTTATCTACATAGTGCGTGCGCGTTAATTCGAAGGTCTGGCCGGTCGCGGTGGCCCGTTCACTTCTACTTTCTACCGAAAAATGCGTTGTCGAATTACACCGTGCTATTACAGCATTTGTTATGCTAGACGCGAGAAGAAAGTGAAAAACCATTAAATATAGGTAGTTATTACTGTTTTCCTGTCTTTTATTTATTATTTTACTAGTGGTCCGCCCCGGCTTCGCCCGTGGTACATATTTACGTTTTCTCTACATAAGTTTCCTCGTACAGCGTACTTCAAGGAATATAATAAAAAAAGAATTATCGAAATCGGTTCAGCCGTTTTCAAGTTATGCGCTTACCAACACATTTCGGGATTCATTTTTAGGGTTCCGTAGCCAAAATGGCAAAAACGGAACCCTTATAGTTTCGTCATGTCCGTCTGTCCGTCTGTCCGTCTGTCCGTCTGTCACAGCCGATTTACTCGGAAACTATAAGTACTACAGTGATGAAATTTGATGGGAATATGTGTTGTATGAACCGCTACAAAAATATGACACTAAATAGTAAAAAAAAGAATTGGGGGTGGGGCCCCCCATACATGTAACTGAGGGATGAAATTTTTTTTTTCGATGTACATACCCGTGTGGGGTATCAATGGAAAGGTCTTTTAAAATGATATAAAGTTTTCTAAAAAACATTTTTCTTAAAGTGAACGGTTTTTGAGATATCAGCTCTCAAAGTCGTAAAAAGTATGTCCCCCCCCCTCTATTTTTATAACTACGGGGTATAAAATTCTAAAAAAAATAGAGGTGATGCATGCTAATTAACTCTTTCAACGATTTTTGGTTTGATCAAAGTATCTCTTATAGTTTTTGAGATAGGTTGATTTAACTGTAATTTATTATATTTGCTGCTACGGAACCCTTTGTGCGCGAGCCCGACTCGCACTTGGCCGGTTTTATTATATTATAGATTTAGGTCTATAATACGATTATGCGCAATGGAACGCTCTTCGGCTCTTTGGCTCGGTACTGTATACAATTACACGATTTAACATTTAAACGTTTATATTGTACAATACCTACTGATTGTGACCAACTTAATGTACCCAACGATGTCGTTCAAATACAACTGTTATACCTATTTGATCATATTGTAATTCATGTGCTGCAACAATAGCGTGGCAACCAAGTTGGCTGTTGCTTCACTTGTTGAAGTCTCACGAACACTTTCGAAACCTTATTAGAGGCGTTATTAATAGATAAAATATACATATTTAAATTAAAAAAGAGAGAAGTTTTGTTAAGTATGTAGGTATATTACGTTAAGTTGTTCTTGTAAAAAATACCTAATGTAATGTGATAGGGTCATTGCGCCTGTTCGCGTCCACATGCCTATTCGCGTCCATTTTGCGGATATCTTTTAGAAAATTCACGAAAATAAGTATACTTTAAGTAAAATTGTAATAAGAAAAATTTCCGATAATACCTCAATGTATAAGAGACATGCACACATATTCAAAATATGCCTGCGCACCGCCTATCCTATTTAAAAAAAATATTTAATTTTGGCTATTAAACGAGAGAGCTAAAACGCGCGGGATTTTGAGAAAAAAATAGTGCGCAGCGTCGCGTTTGACGGTAAGTATCTTATTGTTAAATGTGAATTTTTGAATATGTAACATTTTCTTTACTTTGCTAACAAAACATGGAATAGTATGGATTATAAATCAGCTTATTTCTTTTACAATTAATAGCTAAAATAAGGTGGACGCGAATTACTACACCGAATTTGTACAACTTCCATTTTGCGTCCACGGTGGGCGCAAACTATACCTATAGTGCATAACAATAGAACATATTGCGTCCACATTGTTTTTCATTAAGTAGCAATGAATTGTTTGTTAAAATATGTAATTTAAAATAGATTGTAAATTTTTGACTAAGACTACAAGTTGATAATTTAAATTTTCATTCAAATTAGCAAATTTTATGCAATTTTTTTCATTTTAAAATGGGTTTTCTAAGAATGAGACTAGTATCTTTGAGAATGAGAATCAATAAGTCTTTGGTTAAGAAAATAATATAAACAAAAAACAAATTTAATTCATTAGAAACTAAAAATAGGGTAGGTAGGTAATCTTAATAGAACTGATTATTATTTATTTACATAACGTAACTTTGTTTTTTGTTTATTTTTAGTTCTATTAATGATGAGAAGATAAATATAAATAAGTTTTTCCAGTTTCCTTACAGTGAATTATATTAATAATAATGTTGATTTTAGGGTTCCGAACCTCAAAAGGAAAAACCGGAATCCTTGTAGGATCACTTTGATATCCGTTCGTCTGTATGTCCGTCTGCCGGTCTGTCTTTCTGTCAAAACCCTTTTTCTCAGTAACGCGTTGAGATATAAAGCTGAAATTTATATTGAATACTCAAGTCTACGGTCCCTTGAAGCAGTGAAAAAATCAAACTTATAAGCCAAAGCAATCAGAAGATACAGCCGTTTATGCTGCAAATTTTCGCAAATTTCGACATTCGCAAGGGAATCAAAACCTACAGGGTACTTTACGTGAACACAGACACTTGAAGTTTGGTACGAAGCAACGTCTTATAGCACAAATAAGGGAAACATTGAAAAAATAATCATTTAGAGTTAAAACATATGAAAAAAAAACAGTTTATACAGGAACCCTCGGTGTGCGAGTCCCACTCGCATTTGGCCGGTTTTTATTAAATAACTATTCGTAAATAAATAATTTATTAAAATCTAATTTTTATTTGCATTTATCTGATAAAATATCACCCAATACACTCTTAATTCTTTTTCTAAGCTGGTGGACGCGAACTGGTCCACGGATGGACGCAAACTGGAATTTTTGGACGCGAACTGGGTAAAACGCCTAATTCTGCTATTTGTCTAGATAAATAAAAACCATATGATATTTCCAACACAATTGAAAGTAAATCTTAAAATAGACTATGTAATGAACACGTTACATAAATTTTGCGTTGAAATTAGTTCTGGAACATTATTATTTTCTCCTTCAAACTTTCCAACTGCACTAAGTGGACGCGAACAGGCGCAATGACCCTACATGATGCTTTGTAAATTTTTGCAATCAATAAACACCTTAGTTATTAGGTACGTAGTTAGGTACTATTTTTATTATGTATTAAAGAGTAACGTTTGAAAAAATGCTACCCAATATACCTAGGTACTGTACACTTTTTTAAACTTGCGTTTAGAATTAGTAGGTAGGTATTTTTATTCAGATATCTTCGTGATCTAATTCCAAGAATGCCACCTTGAAAAAATGACGTTCATTACATTCAATAATTATATCATCACTTTTAAAAATAGCCTGTTCTGAAAACAGTTTGCACATAAATTCGCATATAGGTAGGTACGTAAGTAGGTATACATGATACAACTTCGGTCAATCATCGTGGGTAGACGTCGAACACAGTATCTATGGAAATATTGTTTATTGAATTCTCTGTTAACCCAACACACAGTGAAAAATGGAATGATAAGCACAATTCGTTCGACATGGAAGTTTTAAATATGTGGAAATATGGAAATGATATTACCAAGCTCTCAGCATCCTGGCTCATCTTTTTCTACGCATGGTTCCTGCGAAGGACTCGCGCCCTGACGGCGCTACTTCAAACCAGGTAAACAAAGCCACCGTACCATGGCACATCAACACAACACGCCACATTCCATCACTGCATCCGTGTTTAACATATGATTCCTCCGGCCGGTCTGACGTCACACGCTTTCTCACACCACAAGGCTGCACTGCATTTAACTAATAATGCCGCGTCTTAACCCTCGGCAGTGACTTATTCAATTAAATTAATAATAATTTTATACGCTCAATTGGCTGATTTGCTTCCCCATATCAAACAAAAATATGTTTCGCGTGTGAAGAAAATACGATCGTATGACGCAGGTAACGACTTTCGCGCACGAACTGAGTGAAGCACGTCCGCTTCGTGGCACAGCAGCCGCCGCGCGCGCACCACGTAACGGCACAAGCCCCCGCGCCTCCGCCCCCGTTAAACCCAGGCCTCCGAACCTGCTCTGTCTCTCCTCATGAATACCTGCACACGCACTAGCATACGTGTTTTGATTATCTCCTACAATTATTATCGGTACTATTGTAGTCTACAAAAAAACAACATTTTTAAAGTATGTACTTACAAATAAATGCGATTGTTATTATTAATAATTATTATGCAACACGCAACTGATTAAATACAATTTACCAATAATACCTATAAATTTTACGATTAACAATTAAATGAAATATGAATTTCTTATCAACACGTGAAGTCTCACTTATCAATACGTATCAAGACGTATATTTTCATTATGAAAGTTATCAACAAATATTACGAAAGTTAGAAAGACATTCATTTCAAACTGTTCACTATGATCCTTCTCTTTGATATTTGAAATATGTACCTTCAATAGGCCAAGTGCGAGTAGGACTCGCGCACGGCAACGGAAATACATCATATTTTTTCATCATATTTCAGCTTTCTAGCTATCACGGTTTATGAGATACAGCATGGAGACAGACAGTGGAGCGGAGGCTTAGTAATAGCACAGACTAATAATAATATACTACGTAGGTATACAAGTAATAGGGTCCCGTTTTTCCCTTTATGTACGAACCCCTAAAAAGTAGAGCCATTTAGCAAAATATACGATGTTTTTTATGTATTTACTAAATTACCGCCCGCGGCTACGCCCGCTTTGTCTTAAACCTAATAAATTAAATACTAAAACCTTCCTCTTGAATCACTCTATCTATTAAAAAAACCGCATCAAAATCCGTTGCGTAGTTTTAAAGATTTAAGCATACAAAGGGACATAGGGAAATAGGGACAGAGAAAGCGACTTGTTTTATACTATATGTAGTGATGATAGCGATGGGGAAGAGTAATTTTTTGTAATACCTAGTTTTTTATTATTCATAATCCATACTAAGTAATATTATAAATGCGAAAGTAACTCTGTCTGTCTGTCTGTTACTCAATCACGCCTTAAGTACTGAACCAATTTGCATGAAATTTGGTATAGAGATATTTTGATACCCGAGAAAGGACATAGGCTACTTTTTACCCCGGGAAATAGGATAGGTTTTATCCCGGAAATCCCACGGGAACGGGAACTATGCGGGTTTTTCTTTGACTGCGCGGGCGAAGCTGCGGGTAATTAATATTTTTTTTATTAACACGAACGATTTTTCGAGAAGTTTGAGAAATCGTCAGTGTGCTTTTACCGAAGAAGTTCTTCAAAATGAAAATTGTAGAAATTATTTTATGTAAGTAGGTACATTTTAATTACGTCGAAGTGACAGTCCTGCAGCCTGCTCCTGCTAATATTCTACAGGATTTAAGGGTGAAAAAAAAAACAAAAAAGTATTTTCGAAATACAAATGCTTTTATTAATGCCACAATTACACTTTTTATTGGTTCATTATTTATAAAATAGCACTTGCATGAAGAAATTATCACTAAAACTATGAACATTTAATATATATATATATTTTGTGAACAAATCACAAAAACACTGAAACAACATAGTGATATTATGCGTTATTAATAGGCAAACTTATTAATTAACTTGTTTCTATGGCATTAGCAAGTCAATTTATAGTACTACCTACTTATCGTAACATCTGAACTACTAGTGGTCCGCCCCGGCTTCGCCCGTAGTACCTACATATTGTTTAAACTATCCTATATCTCAAGTTGGATCGAACTGCACATGGTGTGCGAATTTTATTATAATCGGTTAAGTGGTTTAGCAGTCCATTGAGGACAAACATGAGGACACACGAGATTTATATATATTAAGATTATTAGATGAAATGTCACTAAATACCTTCTCATAACTTTTTTCAATTTAACTTTGTTGTTAATAACATCAATAACTGAGCAAAGTTTTTAAACCTGCTTGTCCATATATTATATCAATATTATGTCTTATTATGCCATGTTCACAAATGTCATACACAGAATAATATATTATTCCAATTATAGTAATGAAAAATTGTCAAAATTTGTATAATATTTACTGTACTGTATAATATGAAACCTGTTTTAAAATGTTTCTGGTAGATTTTTTATTTATACTTCTAATGCAAGTGCTTAATTTTACACAGTATGTACTTAAAATTTATCTATACATAAAACCTCATTGTTTAGAACTCGCATCACTTGAGGGGTTTTCATCCGTCTTGTTTCTTGGTTTTTTCTCTTGTTTCTTACATTTTTTGAACACAAATGCCATATATACATCTAAAACAAAAATTTTATTTTTTATGATAATAGGTAAATATATTATTTGTATGTGACAAATATAACAGAGACAGTATAATATAATTTAACACTTTGTACTCACTTGCTACTTCCCACTCAGATTTGCTCATTGTACTAAGGCTATAACGTTCATTTGTATTTTTGTGATTCTCCCAAAATACTTTTGCATGTTCATACTCAGATTCACTAGCAATCAAATCCTTGCCTGGTGGTGGAGGATAACTTTCAAAACATTTAATTTTGTATAGTAAATGCTTATATTTTTCCACATGGTCTTTATATACATCTGCTAATCCCGCCTTGTATACTAATTCAAGATCATATTCGCTAGCTAACTTCTGAAATAAATCGAAATAGACTAAAAACTCAGGACAATCCACAACTCCTTCCAAATGAAAATCATATTTCCCACCAAATAATGGATAACCATCCTTTGCATCGAACATCAGTTTGATGCTGTAAATCCTATTTCCGAATTCTCCATTTTCGGATTTTTGAGCACGAGATACTATTTCATTTGCATTTGGTAATGTTCCAAAAAAATATCCACCAGGTTTAAGGCATTCAGTAATATTCATTAGCATACGCCTTGCTTGGCCTAAACTTTCAAAACTATAATGCAAACCAAACTGGCAGCTTACTATATCAAATCGAATGGAAGGATCTACATACTTGTTTCGCAGGCATTCTTTTGTACAATCAGCAGCAATAAACTGTGCAGAAAATGAATTACCTCTCATATCTTTGTATCTTTCTTTGCATTGTTGAACAGAAACTTCAGCAATGTCTGCAAACACAACATGTTCCACACGTGCCTTCTGCCATTTGCCCATATCTCCACCTTTGCCGCAGCATATATCAAGTACTTTTAATGGTCGGCCATAATCTTTTTCTCGAATTTTATCAACATATTCTTGGATAAGGACAGATTTTACCCAATTATTAAAGTTTCTCAAGTAAAATATTGGTGAATTAAATCGTTCCCTCAGACCTTTCTCTTCTAAATGGTTGTAATGCGCAGCAACAATAGAAGTGTGTTCCACTTTTCTTGGTGGCTGATCTTCAGAATCAGCATCTTGCGCCAGACGTCTTTTTAAAGGATTGCCTGTCGAATTACCTTCTCCTTCACCTTTTACATCATCAGTAGCCAAAGTACTCATATTTTAGTCTAATTTTATATACCCTACAATAAACTAACTGAAAAATCAGTCTTAGTGAATACTAAAAAAACAGTAATAGTTATGTCAGTTTCATTTAAACATATTCTTATTTTTATATAATGAATATTTGTCTATTTATAAATACAATATTGCCAAATAAATCGGCATTTCGTACATAAATCCTTTTCTTATGTACAATTTACAAACTAGTAAGGTTAAATTATAAATAGTAAATTTTTCAATTTGTCAACAATACACGTCAAAAGTCTCAGTGGTCGAAAGTCAAAAATACAGAACACCTACCTACTATCAAGTATCAACCCAGTAACCCACAGACAATACAAAAGTGGTATTGAATTGGCTTTATTTTGTGCTATTTATCTTGAGTAGGATCCTGAGAGATATTATTATTAATTACTTCTTGCTATTCTATTTGACCTGTGGACGTACCCGTGGACAAATGGAAATAATAATGAATATTGCAATTATATTAAGAATATACACGGAGAATCCAAATAGGATTTTAAGGCTAAAATGAAGCTAAAATGTTTACAAACTCATATAAAAATATAAATAAATAGATCCCAAATAGGTAGAACCACGGTAGAACCAAAGAGTAAATGTTTATTTTTATAATGTTTGATTATTATATAAATAAAATATTATAATAAATTGATTGCACACAATCAATCGATCATTGTATAAAGTATTTTTCGGTAAATCCGGCAATATATATTTTTTACAGAATGAAATTTGAACGAAAGAGATCGTTGAACTATTCGATGTGAAGTTGTTTAGTATTGCGAATAGCCAGCGCATGCGTAGTCGTCCTAGCTCGGCACTTAGAATTTGCGCTCCGTCCACCGGGCACCGGCCTCATGTAATCTTGATCTCGAACAAACGGCGTATACGTAGGCAAAATGAGTGTTGAAAATCCAACCAGTGATAATGACTGTGCCTCCGTAAGTACCTAGATCAATTTATTTTAAATAACTATTCTATTTCTCGCATTTTGGGATATGTATGTTGTCCTGATTTTCGTATTTACTAGTGTAGCCGCGTACGACAAAGCAAAAATTTTCTAAGTCCCAATATGGCGTCTACTGTACTTTTCACGTTGAACAGAAGCCAAGCTTCCCTATGCAAAATGGATGGATTTATTGTATTGTTCATCTCACATTAAAGTAATAAATTCACCTTATTCTGAAATATTACGTTTATCGTCTTACTAAAATTTGTTGTAATTTTTTTTTTTTTTTTCAGGGAAAAGTTAATGGTAATAAGAGCGAACACGTGAATGGTATTCACAACGGTTACAGTAATTCTGAAAAGCATAAAAGCAGCCACAAATCGTCTAGCAAGGATAAACACCGGGATAAGGACCGCGACCATAAGAGCTCTTCCAAACATAGCAGCAGTTCAAGCAGGTAAGTGTTCTAGAATGTTCCGACCACACTTCATTCATTAATACTTTAACTAGGGTGAGCATTAGAAGTTATCGTTCTTGAACGAACAGAAAGCAAACTTTTATAGGTTATGTGTAGTAGGATATAGATTTTTTTTGTCACATAACCTTTAATTTTTTTGTAATTTCAATAGTAATATCTATATAATAATCATCTTTTAATACTCTAATTGTTTTCAGGGATAAAGAGAAAGACAGGCATTCTAGCAGTAAAAACCACAGCAGTTCCCATAAATCATCAAGCAAAGATAAGGACCGTGAAAAGGATCATAAGGACAAAAAGGACAAGGAACGCTCCGATAAAGAACGCAGTGACAAGGATAAACATAGAAGTGATAAAGATAAGCACAGAGATCGAGACAAGGATAAGAGTGACAAAGAGAAAGACAGAAGCGATCGGGACAAACACAAGTCCAGTGATGGAGATAAGAAGAGGGATCATTCTTCCAAGGATAAAGAGCACAAATCTAAAGATAGGGACAAAGAGAGGCAACATGATCGACACAAGAGTGACAAAGACAAACACAGAAGTGACAAGCACTCAAGTTCAAGAGATAAAGATAAACATAGGTAAAGTATAGTAAATTTTGTTTTTGGATTTTGGAAAGGTATAAAAAATTTGCTAACTCTTAGCAATTTTAGCTATTCAGGAATTATATAAGTATATTGTTAATTAATTCATTCATTAATTAGCAATGGTAACTGCCCTGACATGTTATAAGTGCTTTTCAATTACTCATTATTCTACTAGTAATAAGAATTACATAAAGTTAAACAATTTATCACACAGCTCAAGTAAATATCGGGAGAAGAGTAGCAGCGAATCAACCAATAAAGTAATTAAATCTGATTCTGATTCTCAAGACTCACCTATGAAAGAAAAACCCTTACAGGTATTTTTGGATGTAAAGATTAACAATAAAGTTAAATATGTAAACAAGTTCATATAATAATGTGATATTTTTTATAACAGATTGATGAAACTCGAATAAAGGAAGAAATTAAGGTGGAAAGTGACGATGGATATGCTGGAGCTAACACCACCATGTCTTCTTGTGACTACTCACTGTCACAGTTCAAAGACGAGCCTTTATCTGAATTGCCACCAGAGGAAGATAGTGATGATGAACAGGATCAACCTTTGGTAATTGAATTAACAATAAAATTGGTGACTTTATGTAATAAATCATCACATGTCTATTGAAATCAATTTAAGTTTACATGTATGTAGTAGGTATTAAATAACAACAAATGAGCGCTTACATTTATTTTCCTCTTGTTTGTTATGTAGCACTATGGTATGTTGTGTTTCTATTGAAACATGATCTACAGAATGCTGTATTTTTTTATAGACATCAAGGAAAGTGAAGAAACGTGCAGCAAGTGAAGAAGAGGAAGAAGATACTCCATTATTGCAAAGAAAAAAATCTAAAAAGAAAATTAAAAAGGGTAATTAACTTATGTGTTACTATTATATAATCAATCTATTCAAATCATTATAAATTATATGTGTCTTACTGCATGCCTCAGCACTACCAAAGCTAGAAAGATTAGATAGAATTTTTGTGTTGTGTGTGTGGTGTAACAAACATAGCTCTCTTTTATATTTCACATTGAATGGAGGTATTTTCTTCTTAAAAAAATCAATAGATTTTTTAAAGAAACGCACTATTCACTCATGTTCCATTTTTATTTACTTTTATTTATCTAAATAAAGAATGTGCGTTTCTTAAAAAAAAACTGATTTTTCCACCAAGAGTTAACAATACAAAGTAAAAGTATTTATAAAAAAATATAAACATTAAACAATATGAAATGAATAAATACTTCATGAATTTCAGATGTATCTCCAAAATGTTAGGGCCTAATTTATATAAGTTTATGTTAATACAAAAGGACAATGACATAAAACTTTTTTATGTCATTATAAATCCATACTAATATTATAAATGCGAAAGTAACTCTGTCTGTCTGTTACTCAATCACGCCTAAACTACTGAACCAATTTGCATGAAATTTGGTATGGAGATATTTTGATACCCGAGAACGGACATAGGCTACCTTTTATTGCGAAATATGTACCACGGGCGAAGCCGGGGCGGACCGCTAGTTAGATATAAAACTTTGAAGCCTATGCTATTATAATCCCTTGTTTCAATACTTTTAGAGCCAAGTGAGTTTGATGAGGATGAAGAGGAAGAAGAAAAGCCTAAAAAGAAGAAAAAGAAGGCAGAAAAACGAAAGGTTGAGAAAACAGAACCTCAAGAAAATCCTAGTCCCACCAAGCGCAAGAAAAAGGATGGCAAGGAAGAAGAACAGGAAGTTTGGAAATGGTGAGAAATGTTGAATCTTTATGATGAAAATGAATCGCCAAATGTGTTGCTATTGCTAGGTTTAAAACTCGAGAACAGCTGAACCAATTTGGTTAATTCTATCATTATGTTTAAGCCCATACCATGTGTCAACTGAATTGCAACAAGTTCAACATTAATTCGTCACTATTTTCATTGTGATATTTCATGTCTTGACTACTATTCCATTTATTGTAATTTGTAACACTAAAGAACCCTTATTAATTCAAAAGCTTATATCTCCCACTTTTATGTATTATAAAAAAAAAATTGAGCATTACAAGAGAATTTAAACAAAATTGCCTTAGTTATAACATAAAAAAAAACTTCTTTACATTTAGTATAGAGATGAGATCTCTCTCAATAAAACAATATTGTACTTACATAGGATTAGTTAAGAGCGTTACTCCCGCTCAACTCGTACCGGCTACAGACATGCCACAGAGCAAGAAATATAGGTAGTACCGGCCGTTACTGAGTAACAAGCCGTATTTGGAGCAATTTTAAATAATTCGTTGTAAAAAAAATACACATTTGTTTACTAAAATTTTATTATTATATTCTTAAATACTAGACACTTATTAATATAGACACAAACAAATTACATTTTATAACGAAAATCACGCGCAAATATTTCGAAAAACAACAAAATATGTGCGTTTGAGTGGATTGTTTTTGAATGAAAATTAATTTATTGGAGTGTTTTTTTAAGCCATTAACTAGTAAATTAATCGGTTTATTGAAATATAACGTCAAAACAGACGGGAGTCTAATAATTTTACTAATATCTGGCTTCTACGTAAAGCTTCAACCATGAATTCCAAAAACGGCCTGTGAAAAAAAAACCTTTATAATGGAACAACTATATACAAAATGTAGAAAGTTTTTCTTCCAAGAAACAAATTTTGAAGTGGCAAATAATAATACATAAATAAATATAATTACCTACTAAAAACTTAATAAGTCATATTTTTTAGTACTTCTTAAATCAGCATTTCCGGCTATAAGTAATCAGATTCTAGGGCATGAACGCTCATAAATGTTTCAAGCTTCATTAACATAAATAACTAACATAGCTTTTAATAACAGTATAGAATGTAACATTCTTGGGGAGGGATAAAATTAATTAAACTTCTATATTATATAGAATATGAATAATTATTCTGAAAAAGTTTGTACTCCTTGCTTTGTTGATAGTAACACGATATAAATGTCACTATGGGTTATATTGTTATTAAATTACTACGCTAGATGGCGCTCTTACCAATTTTTTACTGACAGTGACAGAAATATAGATTGAGGTTATATAAATGCGGAAAAATAGATATGTTGATTTCATTGGCAGTGAGGTTATGTGAAATAAAATCAGTTTTACGCGTGTCAAATTTTAGTCCCGTGTTAGTTTGTCAATTGCGAATATCTAGAAAAAAGTAATTTGACTTTATTTATTATTGAAATTGAAAAACCTGTTTTAAAATATGTATTTAGAATACTACATACTTAATAATTTTTCCTTTCTTTAGGTGGGAAGAACAGAAACATGATGATGGCACTAAATGGCGCTTTCTTGAACACAAAGGACCTCTTTTTGCGCCGCCCTACGAACCTTTGCCATCAAATGTTAAATTCCGTTATGATGGGAAAGAGATGCGACTATCTCAAGATACTGAAGAGGTTGCAGGATTCTACGCTCGTATGCTTGATCATGATTACACCACTAAATCAACATTCAATAATAACTTCTTTAATGATTGGCGTAAGGTTATGACATCTGAAGAAGCTAAAATTATTAAAGATCTTTCCAAATGTGATTTCAAAGAAATGCAAGCCTATTTCCAAAGTGTCTCAGAAAAAAATAAAAATCGATCAAAAGAGGAAAAGGCTGCTATTAAAGCTAAAAATGAAGAAATACAAAAAGAATATGGCTTTTGTATAATTGATGGGCACAAAGAAAAAATTGGTAATTTCAGGATTGAACCTCCAGGTCTATTCAGAGGGCGAGGTGAACACCCTAAGATGGGTATGTTAAAAAGACGTGTTATGCCTGAAGATGTTTTGATTAATTGTTCTAAAGATAGTAAAATACCCAAGCCACCTTCTGGTCATAAATGGAAGGAAGTGCGTCATGATAATACCGTCACATGGCTAGCATCATGGACAGAAAACGTACAGGGTCAACCAAAGTATGTTATGTTAAATCCAAGTTCAAAACTTAAAGGTGAAAAAGATTGGCAGAAATATGAAACAGCTCGCAAACTGCACAAGTGTATTGATAAAATACGAAATCAATATCGTCTTGATTGGAAAGCAAAGGAAATGCGTGTGCGTCAACGTGCCGTGGCATTATACTTTATTGATCGTCTGGCGTTGAGAGCAGGTAATGAAAAAGATGATGATCAAGCAGATACAGTGGGCTGTTGTTCATTGCGAGTTGAACATATTGAATTGCACAAAGAAAAGGATGGAAAAGAATACGTAGTTGTATTCGATTTTCTTGGTAAAGATTCTATTAGATATTATAATGAGGTGCCAGTGGAAAAACGTGTATTTAAAAATCTTGAATTATTTATGGAAAACAAAAAAGGCAGTGATGATCTATTTGATAGACTGAACACCCAAACACTTAATGATCATTTAAAGGATTTGATGCCTGGATTAACAGCTAAAGTTTTCCGTACATACAATGCATCTATTACCCTTCAAAGGCAGTTGGAAGAATTAACCGATCCAGATGCAACAGTTCCAGAAATGATTCTGGCCTATAACAGAGCGAATCGTGCGGTTGCTATTTTATGTAACCATCAACGTGCAGTGCCAAAAGGTATGTATGATAAGAGTCATGTCATAGTGGTATTCATTATTTATTTTTGTTAATTGCACTAAATTAGGAGTGCAATTATTTTTCTTAAACAATTTTATAATAAAACTATGTATGCTTTAGGTCATTCAAAATCAATGGAAGCTCTTAAAGAAAAAATACAAGCTAAGAGAGACCAAGTCGATGAGGCTGAAGAAGATTTGAGAGAAGCAAGTAAGGCTGCAAAGAGAGGGTCTGTTAAGGAAAAACTGGCCTGTGATAAAAAGAAGAAGGCATTAGAGCGTCTTAGGGAACAATTGAAGAAACTGGAACTGCAAGAAACGGATAAAGATGAAAATAAAACAATTGCACTTGGCACTTCTAAGCTCAATTATCTCGACCCTCGTATTTCAGTTTCATGGTAAATATGTTTCTTATTAATCGTTAAAATATTGTCTGTAATATAATGTTTTCTATCTTATTCTTATATTTAATATACTATTTTATCTATTTCAGGTGCAAGAAGCATAATGTGCCCATTGAAAAAATATACAACAAAACACAACGTGATAAATTCCGTTGGGCCATAGACATGGCCGGGCCGGACTATGTGTTCTAATATCAATATAGCATTAGCTATAATATTATATATATTTTGTTTCGTCTGTAAACGTTCCACTTTATACATGTTTATTATCTTGAAATTATTTATTGTTTTATGGATTTTTGACGTGAAACAAATTTGTGTAAAAAATCAAAAGCAAAATAAATTTTGTTCCTCGCATAAGGATCCAAATTAGAAGTCTGATTCTAATTTATTTTAGACAATTATTTAGTTGCCTGTAGTTCAGTAAGTAGTACGTAGTAAGCATTATTTCTAAAATGTACAAAAACTTGGACTTCATTTTCTGTATCTCATTTATAATTTAGTTTAGATAAAAATTAATTGCTAGGATAATAAGGTACTTGCTAGTTTATATTTTCGTATGAATGTGTTGAAGGATTGTGTATGGATTTGGCAGTTGCTTTGTAAATATTAGTGAGGCTTTATTCAGTCAGTACATGATGAAGTTGTTTGTAAGCAATAGCTATTTTACAAAATTACAAACAAAACATTACATTGCATAGATTTTACATGTAATGACATGAATGCTGCCCAGCATATATTTCTATTGAGTATTTTTTTGCACAATGTGCAGCAGTAAAAGTTGTAAAATAAGAAATAATGTTATTTTATTTTTTATAAAATAGAACAGTGTTTAGGAAAAGTAAGTGAAAAGGTACAATGTTGTAGATAATTGTAACATTACAATAATGTCTACTTCTTGTAAATAGTAAATTTTTACCATGTCATAAAAAATTGTGAAATGAGATTATCCGAATAAAAATAATGACACTAGAATTTTTGCATTATTTTTTAATAATCTTAACAATAGTGAACATAAGTATATAACAGTAAATATTTTAGTTCTTCTTATCATAGTTTCATTGAGATTTAGCTATTATCCTCATTAAAAAAGTTGACATTTTCTAAACCCTCCGGCATATATACAAAACCAGAAGAATCTCGATGTCGCGTATTGTAACCTTCAGCATATCCTGAAATTTAAATTGTTTAGCAATGAAATTGGGACTCGTAATAGTTTTTATATATGTCTAAGAGGTTCATTCATCATTTTTTCAGAAATCATTTTGAATCAAGACGGAAGTTGAAAAATTAAAGGAACTAAGATTTTAAAAATCTCAGTGGATTACCCGCTACAACGTTAAATCTCTATAATATTTACTAATGTTATCTGTATATTCGCACGCGTGGCCAAAGTGGAGTAGTAATAATGGTGATTTGGAATTTGTAATTGATTATATTAAAATGTAAATGGGCAATATATTTCATCAAATAGAAACTTACATCGAATTTTATCTAATTTGAGATAGTAGTACACTGTTATACACTGAATATATATCACAAATAGACATCTGACATCAAATCTATGAAATTTTTAAAGAATAAAGTTTTAACATTACATTTTATGCCATAAAAAATAAAATACCCAAATCTTTCATCAGTTTTGTAGGTGCGTTACGCAAAACCAGTGGAACCGGCGGCAATGGTCCTTTTGTTTCTTTCAAAGAATGCTGAACCCTTTTCATGGCGTGATAAACTTCTGTGCTTTTCGGTGCTCGCGCCAGTCTCACCGCACACTGCGCCAGCAACACGTCACACTCCGGCATCCCGATGTGCTTGCATCCTTCAAGGCACGCTACCGCTTCAACTATCGCGTTCGGATTGCCTAAGCCTGACAATAATTGGGAATTTATTATCCTACAAAATCCTTTAGCCTTGAGATTATTTAAAAAGTTTAGTTTCCTATCAAATTATTACACATTATATGTACATTTTTTATCAAATAATTTCGAACGAGTTCTGCACAGAATTTTTTTTACCAATATCTTCACATGCAGTTCTTATAAGTCTTCGGGCAATAAACAGAGGGTCTTCTCCACCGTGCAGTGCTCTTGTAGTCCAGTATAAAGCTGCGTTGTCGTCACTGGCGCGTATTGATTTTTGAATAGCAGATATTATATTATAATGTTCTTCCCCCTTTCGATCATATAGTATATGAGTTCTCTAAAACATAAATAATGTTTTAAAAGTTAATAATACCTACAATTTGTCAACCTAATTCTTAGACTATCATTTTAATAGAGAGAAATTAAAAAAATCAATGCCATTTTTACTCATAATGGCATGAATGCAATATATAAATGGTTTACCTTTATTCCATCCTTTAAATTTTGAAGAGTAATCACAGGAGTGGAAGCAGACCCTTTTTCATGTGATGCTAATGCAAGTTCCAGTGCTCCTAATGCAATTCTGGCATCACCACCACTCATTTCAGCTAACCACTTCAAAGATGCTCTCTCTATAATACATCTTGAAGAAAATAAAATCTATACGAATATTATAAAGTGGAAAATTTTGTTTGAACATGCTAATCTCAGGAACTACTGGTCCAATTTGAAAAATTATTTCAGTGTTAGGTAGCCCATTTATCGAGGAAGGCTATATATAATCACGCTAAGACCAACAGGAGCGGAGCCACGAGAGTGAAACCACGGAGCACAGCTAGTAAATAATAATTTAACATCATTAATCATTATGTACCTCAACTGATTAGTATTTATCACCAATAAGTGAGATGCCTTAAACATAATACCTATAGTTTTTGCAGATGTCTAATAAGCATTGTATTTACTGTAGCTAATCAGAAATGAAACTCAATTCCAATTTTCCAAAAGTATGATGACTATTTGCAAACAGGCTATTGGGCTTTATTTTGAGAAATCAATTACTTCCCCTTTTTTCAATAAAAAAAATCATTATTCTTAGTTGAGAATAGTAATATAGGTACGTACCACCTACTCACTTTGTAGTATTATTTTCCAAAGAATTTTCTTCCAGCTCATCTACCACTGTAGCCAGATTATTTTGTTCTACAGCTCTCTCTAATATTTTAGTAACATCATCAACAGTTAGTTTTTCTAATACAATTACTCTACAACGACTTAAAAGAGCATTGTTTAAGCTGAAAGATGGATTTTCTGTTGTTGCTCCGATTAAAGTTATTGTGCCATTTTCAACATGTGGTAAAAATGTATCTTGCTGCAGTTTATTAAATCTGTGGAATATGGAATAACAGTTACTGCAGCTACACATTCCCAATGTATAATCTTCATGATGTGAGTAATGTACATTATTTATTTAATACATTTCCAAAATCAGCAAATAAAGCTTGTCAGATTGGTGTTCAAGCTTCAAAGTTATTTAAAATATTATTTAGCTAAGGGAATTTGTATTTGTCTTATGTTGTTGTTAATTAAATTTATTACCTGTGTATCTCATCCATGAACAATACTGTATGCCGTTTGAATTGAGCTTCATTTTTGGCAACTTTTACAACTTCTTTTACATCATTAATTCCTGACATAGTTGCTGATAACTTGACAAATCTTAAATTACTTTGTTCCTTGCATACATTTGCAATTACATTGCCCATTGATGTCTGAAATCCTACTACATATTAGTAAATTGTGTTAACTAAAAATAACTTTTTTTTATTAATTTATGGGCTTGACATCACCATACATGCAACCAAACTCGTAATTCAAATACTATATTTATGAGGAATAGTAGCATTTACCTTTCCGCAGCCTGGTGGTCCCCACAAAATCATATTTGGTATTTTCTTTTTTGAAAGTATAGCATGTAACATAGATCCAGGACCAAAAGATTCCTTGTGACCTATAATATCATCTAGTAAGGAAGGCCTCATGAATTCCGCTAAAGGTATATCTTTATTATCATTGTAGTCTTTCTTTCCTTTATTTACAGTTTGATTCTGAGATTTATCACCAACATTCTAAAATTTATATAGTAAATTTAGTTTTGTTTACACCTATTTCAAATAAATTCCAAACTTAAGTCTTTGAAAGAAGACGAAAAGAAAAGAAGTTATCAAAGAACTGACCATAGCAGAACTGGAACTTATGTCTACTTTATCCTTTTTAACTCGCTTTATTTGAAGTGATGAAATATTTTCATTTGGTGAGCCTGGTCTTTTACAGCTCTGTTCAGATTGTGTATTAAGAAATATACATTTGTTTACATGAATTTCAATATTATTTTTCGCGAAATCTCTCCCACAAACTGGACATTGTACTAAATCTATATCAGCATTTAAAGACGTCATTGTGTTTAACTAAACAATGAAAGCAAAATGCACGAAATGACAAAAAAAATAACAGATAATCTGTTTTATTTGGTTGCATCTAACAATCTCTATTCAATTTATTTTTGTTTTCACTCCACTGCGACGACGGAACACAATTATTCTAGGACTGATACTGATCACGTCACAAACATTAATCTGCATTTATCATCTTTCAGCCTTCAGCAATAGGTTTATGATATTAGTATAAGTTAAGAATCATGCAAGAATCATATCTTGCGGCCGCTACGGCGTA
This sequence comes from Colias philodice, assembly GCF_061535455.1. Taxonomy (NCBI): domain Eukaryota; kingdom Metazoa; phylum Arthropoda; class Insecta; order Lepidoptera; family Pieridae; genus Colias; species Colias philodice. The sequence continues at coordinate 4,398,407 of NC_143087.1, forward strand.
ATTTTTCAAAAATTGAGGCTCTTCAGTAGTTCAGTCTTCACAATGACAAACACAGATTAAGTATTATAGTCCTTTTCAACTAGGATGATTCCTGTGACACTTCATCGTGTTCCGAATTACGTATTTTATGTTTAAAACGCCAAAATAATTTTAGTGCTTATTATCATATTTTATGGCGGCATTATTACCAAAAATATAAAAATGAAACATCTTAAGCTTATAAATCAAAAACAGTATTGTTTAGTTTAATATAATGAAAAATAAAATAAAATAACACAAAAATATAATACCTACGCAATTCGTGTACATGAAATGGATCGTTGAAAAATCATAGAGTTGGAAAATCATATAATCGGCGCCTATCTTGTGATCGTTTGTCAATCGAGTCAATCGTCTGTACGAGTGCGTCAGCCTTGTATACAAGTTGCATTTTTGTATTGATACTTTACGTGGTATTCCGTTATTGTTACTAATTGTTATTGTTGACTTTTTGTTGCTGTTGTTTGCTAAGTTTCCTTAGTTAATTGTTGGCGAAATGCCGAAAAAACTAATTTTGGTACTTTATTCAAATCGATTTCATTTCCATATAAAATATTATCGATTAACGGAAAAAATTGATATGATTTCAGTAAAGACATCTCTACACGTGTCAAAAATCGATGTGTCACAGAAATCATCTTAGGTGGAAAGGACTATAGTTACTACATGACAAATTGACAATTGATGAATTGACAGCTGGACGGTTGATAGAGATAAACGGCGGGATACTAGGATACAAGACAATTGGAGATATTAAAAAAAAACCCTTTTGCCATATATAGAAATAGCATTTGTACATAATTACAAATCTTTAAATAGGTAGGTAATTTAAAAGTGTTTTGAAAAATTTGAATGAATAAGAATGGATTGTTACTGAATAAGCTGAATCTAGAATATTTTAATATATTTTGATATTTGTATTGTCCTTGACAGTTGTTCACACTTCACACCGGTTAGTTGATTAGTTCCGTTAACTCCGAGACTGATTGAAAATGTTTAGAAAATTTTGCTTACGTTTATATTTTGAAATAGAAAATTAAAATTAACGCAAATTTTTCAATCACATGAAGAATTTCCATGAGTTAAGCATTTAAGATGGACATGGAGTCAACAAAAGCTATAAAAAATCGGAAAAATAGAAAGGAACACAACAAACAAAACGAGGTCAAGAAAGTTTCTGAAACAGAGAATTCTGAACAAAGTTTAAAATTATTAAAAAGAGAAGTCGTAAGTATTTTTGATAACACGAAAACTAACCATTACATTTTACTATACAACATATAAATTAAAAGAATTAATGGTCTTTATAAGGAATAAAATAAAATTAATTGGAGTAAAAGTAAATATATAATAACTCAGTGATTGAAATTTAAAATATCATTTATTTCAGGGTGATGGTGCCCCAGCACAGAATGAATATGAATGCAAAGATGATAAATATGAAGAGAATACAAACATATCACATAGATATTATTTAAAAATCGAAATTGATATAATATTTCTTATTCTCTTAGGTTTAGGTCTTTGCACTAGATTGTATAACTTAGACAATCCTCATTATATTGTGTAAGTTTACTTTACTAATCTTTTTAATCAATACATAGATAATAATAAATATTATGGCTTTATTTTTTGTCGGAAACAATACTATTTTCTTTAAATATTTAATGTAGTTAAATACTATATTTTATCCTAATTAATTTTAATTTTCAGCTTTGACGAGCTACATTATGGTAGATATGTATCACTTTATACAAAAGGTGTTTTCTTTTTTGATGCCCACCCACCATTAGGAAAACAGTTGTTGTATTTAGCTGGTCGTATGGCTGGCTATGATGGAAATTTCACCTTTGATAGAATTGGATCTCCGTATACAGAAAATGTACCTGTGACAGCTTTAAGAATTCTACCTGCGATAAGTGGCAGTATCCTTGTAGCACTTTCATATCAATTTATGTTGGAGACTTCAGTACATCAAGTGACTGCTGTATTAGCTGCTTTATTGGTTTTGTTTGGTAAGTATTAATGTATTATAAATAAATATCTATGTCTCTATATAATATACTGATATAACTTTTCAAACATTATTCTTATAAGAAAAAAAAACATATGTGGCACTCGAGGACTGCCGCGGTAAAGCTATTGCATAGCATCGCATCGCTGTTTCGGTTGGAGTGGGGGGTGTTAGGTTTTTTCGCTACGGAATTTTTACATTCGGTCGCCGCGCTTAAGGCCCGTGATAGAAGCTATGCAATAGCTTAAAAAATAGACTGAAGGAATAGTTAATGACTAGTTAGAATCAAATATTAATTGTTGATTAAAAAAGGAAAATTGTGTATATTCTAATTTCTAGTTATGTATTTTCAATTTTGTAATATAATTGCTTATTCCCTGTTTTGTAGAAAATAGTCTCCTGACCCAATCCAGATTTATGCTATTAGAAAGTATACAAATTCTGTTTGGAATGTGGGGAATTCTGTGTGTAATTAAAAGTACAAGAAAAACTGGTCTGGCTTCAATATTATGGCTTTGTATAGGAGCAGTATCACTTGGATGTTGTTTCTCGTAAGTAAACAGAAATTGCATTAATTTTCCAAATTGTCATTATTGCAGTTACAATAATTATCTAAAATAATATATTATTATTTACAGCATTAAATATTCAGGGTTCTACACATATTTTTTGGCATTTATATTGGTTGGACGTCAAATGTGGAACAGATTTGGACAAGTCGAATCTGCTTTACGTCTTGCGATGTCGGTATTGTGGAGAGTAGCTATACTGATCATAATTCCACTCAGTGTGTATGTGAGTGTATTCTATGCACACTTGGCAATGCTTCCAAAAGCTGGACCCCATGATAGTGTTATGTCTAGTGCGTTCCAAGCATCATTACAAGGAGGCCTTGCTAGTATAACTAGAGGACAACCATTACATGTTGCGCATGGCTCCCAGATTACTCTAAGGTAATCAATAACCTTAATTTTGTAATCATTATAATTTTTATGGTCTATGGTGCTTGCTCTATTTATGCGAGCCAAACACGTTAAACAAAACGAATTCATTTAATTGTTTATTGTCTAAATTAGTAAGAACCCCGAAGATGACCTTTTACGAGAGTTTTCTACTTTAAATCTATAAACCAGATTATTTCCATAATATTTTTCAGCATCCATATTCAGAAATTTAATTGTGAATTCTTACAAATACATCTACTTATTTTATTGCTCCATGTATGGTAAATAAAATTTTTAAACATTTTTTAAATAAATGCAGACACTCCCACGGGCGCACGTGCTGGCTGCACTCGCACGCGCACGTGTACCCGGTGCGCTACGCGGACGGGCGCGGCTCGTCGCACCAGCAGCAGGTCACGTGCTACAGCTTCAAGGACGTCAACAACTGGTGGATAGTGAAGCGGCCCGACGTGTCGTCGCTCACCGTGTCGTACCCGCCCGATGCGATCCGACACGGGGATGTCGTGCAGCTGGTGCATGGACTCACTACTAGAGCGCTCAACTCGCACGATGTGGCCGCTGCTGTGACACCCCACTCGCAGGTGATCTTTGATCATTAAGGCGCTGACAAGACCCAATTTTGTTAAAATTGAAGTTATTTGAGCAGTTTTTTAAGAAAAGATATTTGTTCTAGCCCATCAAAAAAAATATATGTTAATATTCATCATATTTCGAAGACCGTGGACGGACTCGATACATAATTGGACGAAATCGGCTCGATAGAAGATAATTGCAAAGATTGGTCTTAAAATCATCATTAAACGATTCTATGTCTTTATTTTTTTGACGTACGGGTCTGCAATTTAAAACACGAAGTCAACATATTCATACCTGAACCTCTAACGAGTCATATTTCCCAAATGACCCACACTTTTCCTTAAATCACATATTTTCTTATTATTTTCTTCTACGACCTGGCCCCGCCCAGAAACAGTGATATTGCGCTCTCGTTTGCGCACACTGTCCAATTGTATGGGAGTAAACGAGAGCGCAATCACTGTTAAATTGGGTCTTGTCAGCCCCTTAAGTGAAGTACATAGTTACATAATATCGTCGCACATCGTGTCGTACCCGCCGGATGCGATCCGACATGGGGATGTCGTGCAGCTAGTACACGGACTCAATGATGCATGCATTTCCTGTAGAGAAATATAGGTCAAGTGTAGGGAAATAAATGTGAAATACATCTGTTCTATTTTATAAGAGAATTGGTAGGCTAATTTTCTAATTTGTAGTAGATGAGTGCTCATGAAAAAATTTTAAAACTATTTTTCCATTCGTTTCTGTATTGTATTGTATAAATTCCGTGATGAGAAATATATCGTAACTAATTTCGTTAAAATACAAGTTTGAAAGGCTCTGTCCTTTGTTCTTAACATAATATATGGTAATTTTAGTAACCATGTTAAAATTAAACACAATGTTGCTTTCTTACAGATGTAAATTAGTGACCTATTCGTAACGAATTGTAATTCAAAAATTAACATTATTAAAATTTTATTGCAAAAATGTATATTCACAGCTTTTTGAGTAACAAAAATACCCATATAAAATATTATTAAAATTGTACAACAAGGCTGTATTTCCAGGAAGTATCGTGCTACATCGACTACAATGTGTCGATGCCAGCGCAGAATCTTTGGCGAGTAGAGATCGTGAACCGGGAGTCCGAAGAAGCCACATGGGACAGCATTCACTCGCTAGTGCGGCTCCTCCACGAGCCCTCGGGCTCCGCCCTGCGGTTCAGCGGCCGCCAGCTGCCGGCCTGGGGCTTCCATCAGCACGAGGTGGTCGCTGATAAGGCCACTGACCATCAGGATACAGTTTGGAACGTTGAGGAGCATCGATATTCGAAATGTGAGAATTATTTTGGTGATGTGTAAATACAAGGTTTCGGACTGATTTGACCATATAACACCCTAAGGCCTATCCTAAATCTAACCGTTTTCTAGATTCGAATTTTCTTTTTTTATATAAAATTTTCGGCTTGGTTCAAATAAGAAACGATGAAAACTATGCGCTTTTAACGGGAATTAAATGGTCGATTTACACTGTACCATGTACATATGTTGAACATTTATAAAAAAAAATATTTCTTTAACAATTAATTGTACAGCTGAAGACCGTCGCGAGCGCGAACGCGAGCTCGTGTCCGCGGAGATGATCCCCACCACAGCGACGCGGCTCTCCTTCTGGGCGAAGTTCGTCGAGCTGCAGCGCAAGATGGCGGCGCACGCGAGTGACGCGCCGCACGGACACATGTTCGCGAGCGAGCCGCACCACTGGCCCGTGCTGCAGCGCTCCATCGCGTACTGGCTCTCGCCGGACTCTAATGTGAGTGTGACGCGTGCTGGCTAGCGGCTCCGAGCTGCACGCAAGATGGCGACGAGTATTATGGTCTTTTAATGGAAAAAATGTTTAGCATACTATTTTAAGCTAAATGGCATATGCACAAAAGCTTTGTTTATTATTAAAACTTGTTACGGATTACATAATATTTTAACTTGTTACGGATCATCTCCTACAATCTGATATTTTCAAAGGATAAGTACATACATATTAACAAAAATGATTCCCGATTCCAGAAAAAATCCATACAGAACATATTTATGTATTTATTAGTTGAATATAATTGTTTTCGTTTTGCAGGCTCAAGTACATCTAATTGGCAACCTTGTGACCTGGTACGCGGGCACCCTCTCAGTATTATTGTACGGCGCATTCCTCGTACTCTACGCCATTCGAACAAGAAGAGCTATCACGGATCTTCCGCCCAGAGCTTCACAGAAATTCTATGACGCCGGATGCATTCTCTTTCTAGGCTATTGGCTCCACTACCTTCCCTTTTTCTTCATGGACCGCACACTTTTCCTACATCATTATTTACCCGCCTATATGTTTAAGATATTACTTCTCTCTTTTGTCATCGATCACCTCTATTATTTAATACAAAAGCAAGAAAGAACAAGGTCATTAGCTCACATATTTATATTTTGCATAACAATTTGGCTGGCGTACGTAATACTCACCTTTAAAAAGTTTAGTGTACTCAGTTATGGAAACACTGATCTCACTGAAGTCGACTTAATGAATCTCAGATGGAAAGATACATGGGACTTTATTTTACATAAAAAATAGAATATTCATAAGAAATACCTACTACTATAATACTGTACAAGTAATGCCATTCCAGTTGAAAGAGTTGTGAAACTTAGTCATTAGTATTCATTCAAGACTTATTATTTATAAATATTTAGTGTAAGAACAACATATTTTTATTTTATTTAATTTATATTTTTTATATCTTCTTGACTCTTTATATGAATTTATAATACATATCTTAAAAACAAATGCTATTAAAATATTTTACGAATAATGCAAGGTGTTTTTATTTATCTTTTCCAAAATAATTTTATTATTCGACATGAAACTGTTTCTAAACTACCTAGTTGTAGGTACGTACTAAGTACCTACCCATTGATTTATGATTTTGTTCAATTACAATATAATACAGCGCGCTTTGTGCGGGGTTCATTCAGCTAGCAGCATAGTAGGATATGGAGACGCATTTTATTGTAATGAATTTAAAAAAAAATGCCAAGTAGTCATAATTTGGATTCTGTATTTTAATATGAATAAGAGAGGCAATTATTGTGAAGAATAATTTGCAAAAGGATATTCTAAATACATAATAACTACAAAATATGTTTAAAAAATGCTTTATTTAAATGAAATTTTAACGGCGACTTGGGGAAGGTTCAACTTCCATGGGTTGTACTGGACGAACCGACACTGATTCCACCTCCAGAGGGATGACCCTTTGCTTCAATACAGCTGTGGTTCCTGGAGCGTATCTGTATGAACCTTGCTTCTTACCCTGAAATTATAAGAATTTTTTTTAATACTTTGAATGAAATTTAAAAGGAATAAAAGACATAGTTCATGAAACACTCATATGTTTCAAACTTATCAAATCATAAGCAACCAAGTAAATTAATAAAAAAATTATATTTATACAGCCATCTTCATGTAGATTCCTTTTTAATTAGAGTTGAGAGAAAATTGAGAATTTTTTTTTGTTTCATGTTTTCTAAAATATTTTTATTTAGAAATTTTTATAATATGATAAATATTTGTAAGTGCCATATTTTACCTTCACATTAGCTTCCTCATATGTTCTTAAGTATTGGGCAGGGCCAGTATTGCGGATTACACATAAGTCAACATTGGAACCTGAGCCCAAGTCATTGAAGATACCAGCTGCTATGGCATCTCTAACAAGCTTCTTGCCTTCTTCTTCAGACATGTTTGGCTTCCAACGTGACTCAAAAACAGCCATAGCTGCCAATGATCCAGAACCTATAAATTAAAACCAGAGTTAATGATGAACCTGTTAAGGATTTTTTTTTGTTATATTTGGTTGATGATAATTAACATGTGTGAGATTATACTTAATTTTGGTAGCAATAGTACTTACCCATAGTTGCATATGGCAGTTTGTCTACAGATCCATGAGGGTAAATACAATAGATATGGGATCCAGTGCGGTCCACACCACCCAACACTAGGGCAGCCCCAATGTGACCTTGATAACGGAACAGCATACGTTTCAAGAGAGTTGATGCGGTCTCAACTGGTACCACCCGCCCTGTGTGAAGGCGCTGAAGCTCTAATTGAGAAGCCACAGTCTGAGTAGTCATTTCGGTGTCTGCAGCAGTACCGGCACCGCAGCAGTACATATTGCTTGCTAGATAGTGGATTTTCTGGCAGTTTTTATCTGATACAACAGTGTTTTCAGTGGCACGAGTATCGGCGCCGAGAATCACTCCATCAGCATAAATAATACCGACAATAGTTGTGCCGGTTTTTGTCGCTTTCGGTGCAGGAAAGCCTTTTTGGTCGAGGAATGCATTTCTAAAAGAAGATACAGTGTTTGTTTATGAAAGTTAAACAAAATACTTAACACCAAATAGACAAGGTTAATATTCTCACCTCTGACAATTTTCAAAAGAAAATCCTGGTGCTGGCACTTCTGGAACAAGTACTGATGCCATGTTTTTTTTATTTGTTTGTTGTTAATAACGTTTATAGGGCCCACTTGAAAATTATAATAATTCAATGAATTAACAGAAATGTAAATGACATTAAAACGCAAACAGCTTTCTCATCCTCTGACAGTGGCATCTGGCATCTGCCATCCGCTCAAATTCCAATCACTTATCGTGACATTTGATTTTTATAAGAATAGAACTTGTGATAAAACTAAATCTTAATACGAATTTTCTATTGCATATCTTTCTTTGAATAAATACACAAATAAATAGATCTAAGTAAATATTAGAAGAAAATAGGAAGTATAGAAGTATAACACTTCCTCGTGAGATACGTATTTAATATGTAAAACGATCATGAAATAAATCGTAGATAGATTCTGCATTTTTTTAATTTTAAAATAATCGTTATCTCTATTAAATCTGTTTCAAATGGACAGTGTGAACAGAAACTTTAATTCCTAAAAAATGAGTTTCTAAATTTAGTGCCTAGATTTAGAGAAGTATAACGACGCTAAGCGCATGTTATATTATTATTCATTCCATATCAGTTTGTTCTAACTCATGTACCTCCTAGCCTCCAAAGTAATATCTTTTAAATTACCTAAATAATATTGTGGAATTAATATAACTTTACTTAATAATCGCAAAAAAGTCGTTACAATATTTTTTAAGTCTGGTAAGTAATATTCTTCTAACTGGCAACTCAGACAATGTTTTTTTTATTGCTTTGTGTTTTGCTATCGATAGACGTGATGTGTGTAAATTATTTTTATACCTTTTTCTTTTTAATGTAAAAAGACAAAGGATTAATATTTAATAATAGCATTTAGCGAACGATTTTAATAAGAGCTCTTTGATACTTTCCTAGATTTGTCTTGTGTACCGAGTAAAGAATCTTAAAAATGTCTGTGGCTTTTGCACCTCGCGGAAACCGGCCTCCGTTAAGTCCTGCTCAAATACAGAAAATGTTGGATGAAAACGCTCATTTAATACAAACTATTCAAGAATATCAATCGAAAGGACAACTAGTTGAATGCCACCAATATCAGCAAGTACTGCACAGGAATCTGGTTTACTTGGCATCTGTGGCCGACGCTAATCAGAATATTCAAGCTATTTTACCGGTACGGAGTACGGACTACATTGTAGCACATTATTACTTCTTTTTTATTTAAATATGCTTGATTTTTATTTAATTTTATATAATTAATTATAGTGCTATATAAATATGAATCTATTGAGTATATTATGTATAATTTTATTGTTTTCACCTGTGGTTTTTACAGATTTAAGATTATATCACCGTATTCAAATCTTTTGAATTCATTCTTAAAATTTATTGATCTCAATTCAATTTCATGCTTTTCAATGTTATCTATGATCTTTTCACTTTTGCAGCCACCACATCAACTAGCAAGTGGTAATGTACCTCAGGGTGCACTCAATCCCCCAGCAACTGGTGCGGAAGTCCCAGGGTCACCGCAACAACCATATCGTCCACCATCAGGAGTTTCAACTGCACCAACTAGACCAACACAATCATATGGTCAACGACCATACCCACAAAACCAGTATCAAGGTCAATATCAAGGAGCATATCCACCTCAGGGAGGTTATGGTCCTCCAGGGCAGGGATATGGCCCTCCTAACCCATCCCAGCAACCCCAAGGATATCCACCCAACTCTAACTATGGGCCTCCAATCACCACTGCTCCAAATAACTACCCTCCTTCTACACATCCTGGCCCTGGTTATCCGCCATCATCAGGGCAACAACCATATGCACCTCCTCCTGGAAGTCCCGCTGCAGCAGGTTCCCCCTATCCAGTGAGAGGTCCATCTCAGCCGGGATATACAGGAAATTCTGCATATCCCCCTCCTCAAACAGGTGCCAACTATCCAAATGTTGGTGTTAGCACATATAACACAACAACTTCACAACCACAGCCATATCAAACCCAATCTTTTCAAAATACAACACCCACTTCTGCTTATGGTTCAACACCTGTTTCCCAACCTAATAGATCACCACAACCTCCACCAAGTGGATATACTTCACAAAACCCCCCAAGTACAGGGTATGGCTCTCCATCTGCTCAATCTCCAACTTTCAATTCTAGTACTCATGGAAATAATGGGCCACCATCAACAGCTGCATCTGGTGGGCCACCTCAAAGTGGTCCTCCACAACAGTATCCTCCATCTGGACAACCTTCTCCATATCCACCTGCGAGCCAGCCACCATATTCAAATCCATCCTCGCAACCTGGTAGTCCTGCCCCTTCAGTGTCAACTGCTCCTCCTCCCCAGTCCTCATATCCCCAAAACCCACAAAATTACCCTCCAGCTGGTGGGGCTTATCCTCCGCATGCCTATCAACAGGGATATCCACCTAGCCAATATCCACCATCCCCCTACCCATATGCTAGAGCTCCAGCTCCCGGTGCACCCCCGCCGGCTGGTGCTCAGCCATATCCAGGATACAGTTTCCAACCTCCTAATCAACAGTAACTCTCATGCATGGATTACTTTGTAGTATATAATTTTCAATATAAATGACAAGTCACAATAAAGGGCGGGGGCACACGATGCGTTGCGGCGGCGGTGCGGCGCCGGAGCGGTGTCGCTGCGTCGTCTTACATAGAAATATCTGTGGCATGTCACACGATGCGCTCCGGCGCCGCACCGGACTTGTAACCACCAAGACGAGGCGGGGAGGGGTGAATGCGGTGCGACGTCGGAGCGGCACCACTCAGTTGTTTTGCATCACAAGGAAGGACACGCTGTGCAACCCTGCTACGACGCCGACGTTACGGCGCCGCACCGCTCGTGTGCCCACTGACACGGTGAAATCTTTGCGGTGCGGCGCCGCAACGCATCGTGTGCCCCCGCTCTAAAGTGATGTTAAATAAATGCTGATTAATTTTGTAACCCATATTTTTATGGCTATCATATGGAAACTCAAATACATATTTTTATATTATTTATGTAGGATAATTTTATGTACTGTGCTTTTAATTTTATTGTTATATAAAATTAAATACTTATAGTAATTAATATTCATCATGTTAGCTTATAATATTGTACTAGATAAGTTACAAGTAGTTTTGAAATAAAATAAATAAAATTATTCCTAAATGTGTTTTTTTTTAATACAAGTACTTATTTTTTTTAATACTTATTTCTTGAATACAATTAAAAAAAAAATAAGAATGCATACATCTTGCAAATAAAACAATCAAGATTTATTTATATTTTATTTATAAATACTATACTATACACTAAACATTCAACAAATAATGTTTTAACATTGGACTATAGTGCAATTATTCAAATTACTTCTTCTATTGTAACTTAACTTGTACTTAAAGAAAAATACTTCTATGATTCTTCATATGTAATTGTAGGCTGGTCAAATTGATGTATGGATTCATCATAATATTCCAATGGCAGACCATCAACATGAGGCTGTGTTGGAAAAGCGGGTGGTGTTTTCAATTTCTTCAGTGGCAATATTGTATCATAGATATAGCACATAGCACCAGTTTCTCCGGGAATTGCCACACCTAACGTCCATATGACATTGTGTTCAGTGTTTATGCGCAGGATTTTAACACCACGCAAAATACGCCAACTAGAAACACATTAAAATATTAGTCAATAATCCATAATTTAAAAATAATATACCATATTTTATATATGGCACATAGAAAAACGATTACACACCTATTACCCATGTGACCAGGCATTTTAGTACCAGGCCAAACACGTGCCTTCTCACCACCAGCACCGATGTTACCTGGCCTTCTGTGGGTTTTGGTGACACCGTGCGATGCAGGCATTCCTTTGAAACCCCATCGCTTCATGACACCTTGAAAACCTCGATCAATTCTATAACAAACAATTCCCAAATTTGAATGTATTACATATATACTATACCAGTTATGTATATTACATATAATATATTATGTATTAAGAACAATTTCCAAAGGGTTTTTAAAGTGAAACTTTTATTACATCGTCTCAAACTTTTTGGTCTGTGTAGCGCATGGCGCGTGTATCGCGGCTGCCGAGTAGGTATACCTACTCGGCAGCCGACCGTCACGCGACATGCGCTACACAAAGCAGTGTTCGGAACCGTTCGAACAGTTTCACTTTTACCGTGGTTTCATAAAACCACAAAACATTTTTTTATTTTCATTGCTGTCTAGAATAATTTTATACAGATTAAACTCTAAAAACTCTTAATCACTGATAGAAAACACACATGTTAGAATTTTTTTTAATTTTTTAACCTGCTCCAAATGCATTACTTAACTTACGTTTTTGCACGGATGTCAACACAATCACCAACTCTGAAGTGCGTAGCATATAATGGTGTACCAGTTGGCAGCTGTGCACTTGGGGACACCATGAATCTGCATAAATGCCTCTTAGGCAGCATTCCAACATTAGTAAACATTCCACAATAATCTTTTGTGACAGTACTCGGATCTATAGTTTCAGAACCAACTAACAAGCAACCTAAAGTCCTCTTTTCTCGCCAGTTTGTATTAGCTATTTTCATTGGTTTAAATTCTTCAGGTGGAATATATTTTATAACATGATTGTCTACAACCTGGAAAAATTAAATGAGAAATTTGTACATTTCTTTTTCCTCAATAATTTTATATATTATGTAAATAGTTAACAATATAATTAAGATATCGAATACCTGTAGTAATGTAGTTTGATATTTTTTACCATCTTTTGACCATAGTGGATAATTTCCAATTTTACGAGCAATAACTCCAACCCGTCTGGTGTATGGAGTCCATTCAGCTGACTGCTGGGGTTCAATGTTAGCCAAAGGTGATTCCAATATGAGTTGAGACTTATGTTTATCTTGCTTTACTTCTTCAATAAAATCTTTATTATCTTGTGTTAACAAATCATCGCTGACCTGTTGATATTTAATATACTATGCTTTATTGAGTTCTAACAAATTAAACATTATTAAAAGAAAAACTGATTCATAAGTTTGGTATTCTTTATGTAAAATTATATAGAACATTATAAAGGCTTCCTGCTTTTCCAATATAATTCTATTCATTTTATCAAACTGCTTTATTTTTGGACAGGACCTTTGTTGTCCATATAATGTAAATATTTAATTTTAAAGGTTCATTTATTACTATTTTCTTACACTAGTTAACTACATATAAGTTATAATTTAATTGTATTAATATGACTACTTGATACATACTACTCTTTCTTTTTGAACAAACCAATAAGGAGGCCGGTATCTCGGATTTTGGCAATGTCTGGATCTTTTAATAACATGGTCAATCCTAGAAAACAATAAAAATTATTATTGAAATTAAATAATTTATATTGACTATGAAGAGATTTTTGGTTACATTACCTTAATTTGTTCAGGACGTTGCATAAGAGCTGTATATTGGATGTAGTCATTATTAGGAAATATAAACTAATTTAAAAATGTAAAATACATGTGATTAAGCTCTAACTATAAACAAATTATATGAAATATCCTCACGTTGAAATTATATTGAACAATTTGCGGCAAGTGACAACTGACAGTTCGTGTGCTAATATAATGACAATCACAGATTAAGTATTACTTGGTGATGAGAATGAGCACAGATTATTATAATCGAGTAATAACATTCAAAAATTCGTTCAGTAACTGCATCTATATATTAGATAACTTTTTTTTATTTGAATAAATATATATAGGGTGTCCCAAAAAGTAGTGATGAACGGAAGCTGGGAGATAGAGGACCTAGAGGGCTATCCGAATCACCCCCATGTATGTTATGCGGTTTTTCGTATTTTCGGAGTTATGACGTTTTTTTCAATTTTTCACCTATCGCCTCTAAGTAAGGTACTCTACGTCCCAGCTTCCGTTCATCACTACTTTTTGGGACACCTGTATATTAATGTATCAAAGAATACACCATATGAGGTTGATTTCTTCATGGCATACAATAGTACCTAAGCGAGCGTTAGTTTTTATCCATTTTCATAATAAGAATATTTTGCACCTTGTGAAATATTTTGTAAAACATGTACAAGCAGATTCTAATATTTTGTATTCAGGTTTCCGAATCTGAATTCCTGATCAGACCATCGATCTACTATAATTTTATGTAGTAGTAATTATATACACCAACCTAGGTTAAGTGTTGATAGACAAACTAGCCCTAAGCTAGATTTAAACTAGTATGTAAGACAACAGCTAAGCAGCCTTTTTCCATTGTACATCAAAATATTCAAGGCTTGGCTAGCAAATTATTAGAAATAGAATTATTTTTAAATCATAATAGAATTAAAATATTTTGTGTAACAGAACATTGGCTTAAACAATGTCAGTTGTTAATAAATATTGATAATTATAAATTAAAAAGTATATACTTTAGGACAAATGCTATTCATGGAGGTTCTCTTATTTTTGTACACAATAGTTTAAAATGCAAGGAACGAACTGACATTGTTAGCCTTTCTGTAGAACGCACCATTGAACTGTCCTGTTGAGCTTGAGCGTGAGAGCGTTTTCACATTATCCGATCCGATATCGGATATCGGACGCCGATAGCCGATATCCGATATCGGATACAATTTTCCCTTTCACATTGTCCGATATAAAGCGTCCTAAGTGTCTTATTTACGGTCCATCTTGACGTACGTCCCGCCAAGGTCATACACGATGCACGACGCAAAACGACAGTGAATAGCGTTGACGTACGTCAATAATTATTATTATTATCTTGCTGGATGTGCACGACCAACTTTTCATCCAGCAAGCACCCCCACCACCGCGAACGTCGTGCAGATGGACAGTGAATAGCGCGGACGTACAGCAGATTAGTGTTGCCAACAGAAATTAATGTAAATACTTGGAAACGTGGCATAATGATATGATTTTTTTGTGATTACTTAGTGAGTACATGAGCAAGCAAGAAACGGTTATTTTTGATTTTTATGTACACAGGAAATCCCAATTATCATTACTTTTGGATCAACCTTGTACACATGGACAGTTTATATTCAGAAGTTATTATTTTAAAAGAACTCCAAGGCGAATTGTTGAATAACACAGATTTTTATGCAAAAGTCCACTGCAGAAAAATGGCAATTTATTTAAAAAAAATATCTTGACGAATTTGTTTGTTTAAAAAAAAATGATTAGCTATATACTCTCTGTTCCCGCCACTTTAGCATTTACTGAAAGAGTCTTTTCGGTCATGAATGTGAAGTGGCGGGAAGAGAGAAACCGAGCTTCATTAAAAATTAATTAAAAATGAGCTCTTGAAATGTATAAATTTAGATTTGGAATGTTTGGATTCATATAATTCATTTAAAAATAATGAAAAATTCTTAGTTACTGCAAAAAGTACAAAAAAATACATTTTTAAAAATATTTATTTACTCTGTATTTACCTCCTTTAAAATCAGATATACTCTATTTCTTCAAATAAAAGTTGGCAACCCTAGCCATGCTTGATGCGCGCACGATCGTCAGTAGGATACATCCAGCAACGCGACCTTGAGCCGACGTACGTCGGGGATTGACCGTGAATAATTAAGCGTCTTATTCACGGTCCATCCCCGACGTACGTCGGCTCAAGGCCGCGGTGCTGGATGTATCCTACTGACGATCGTGCGCGCATCAAGCATGGCTAGGGTTGCCAACTTTTATTTGAAGAAATAGAGTATATCTGATTTTAAAGGAGGTAAATACAGAGTAAATAAATATTTTTTTAAATGAATTGTATTTTTAAATGAATTGTATGAATCCAAACATTCCAAATCCAAATTTATATATTTCAAGAGCTCATTTTTAATTAATTTTTAATGAAGCTCGGTTTTTCTCTTCCAGCCACTTCACATTCATGACCGAAAAGACTCTTTCAGTAAATGCTGAAGTGGCGGGAACTCTAGTATATAGCTAATCATTTTTTTTAAATAAACAAATTCGTCAAGATATTTTTTTTAAATAAATTGCCATTCTTCTGCAGTGGACTTTTGCATAAAATCTGTGTTATTCAACAATTCGCCTTGGAGTTCTTTTAAAATAATAACTTCTGAATATAAACTGTCCATGTGTACAAGGTTGATCCAAAAGTAATGATAATTGGGATTTCCTGTGTACATAAAAATATAAAATAACCGTTTCTTGCTTGCTCATGTACTCACTAAGTTATCACAAAAAAATCATATCAATAGGCCACTTTTCCAAGTATTTACATTAATTTCTGTTGGCAACACTAATCTGCTGTACGTCCGCGCTATTCACTGTCCATCTGCACGACTTTCGCGGTGGTGGGGGTGCTCGCTGGATGAAAAGTTGGTCGTGCACATCTCTGAATAACGATCATATGGAACTGCCATATGCATGTACTTTTCCTGCATACCTAAGTAAACAAATCGGGGAACAAACATGGCGGGCTAGGGACGTTCACTTGTTCGTCTAGTCGATAATATTGTATCGATTGATGATAGAGTTAAGAATGGGTAATTCAGGTAATAAGAATTTTGTCTTTTTGAATGATAAGTATGCAGTAGGTGCTTACCTAGTAAGAGGTACTTCTTTCAACAAAATAAAAAAAGATAACTACTTCTATCGGGCAATCGTTACTCGGTAATTCGTGATTCGGATTAACCATTTTGCAATTGTACCTACCTACTAGGGATAGCTGTAGTGTGTAATCAATACATTTTGATATTTTCGTTCTGCAGTTTTATATGAAACAGCTGATTTTTTTCGCGATTGACAGGGTTTTCTTTATATACCTATGTATCCACACTAATCCTATCCTATCATACTTCCTACTAATATTATAAATGCGAAAGTTTGTGAAGATGGATGTGTAAGTTTGTTACTCTTTCACGCAAATACTACTGAACCGATCACAATGAAATTTAGCACACATATTGAGGGTAACTTGAATTAACACATAAGATAGGTTTTATAATATTATAAATGCGAAAGTGTGTATGTATGTATATTCCGTTTTCACGCTAAAACGGATAAGCCAATTTTGATGAAATTTAACATCGGGTTTTATTTGACTATGGAGCCATCCATAGGGTACTTTATTTATTTATTTATAAGCTTTATTGCACACAAACAGAAAATACAAATTTTACTTAATAGGACATAATTTAGTCAAAAGGCGGCTTTATTGCTCCAAGCAATTTCTTCCAAGCAACCCATTCGATCATAAGAGCATTCTTTACCCGCGACTTCGTTCGCATGTACGAAAATAAAAAAGAGCAGAGCCGCTGGCTAAAATACATGTGAGTGACTCAAGCAGATGTTCAAGGGCAAGTATAGTTAAATAACAAACACAATTTTTTCATAAAATAATTTATTTAAGTTATAGTGGTTACTATATAATATGTTTAGGTACATGCGACAGTAGTCTCAGATGCGGCATATGAGCTTGGCCATATACAGTGTGGAAATTTGTTGACGGACCACTTCATTTAAACATTTAATTTTCTTTTTCTGTTTCTCCACTTTTTCTTCTATTTTTTTTTAATTCTTCGAGTGCTGAAGCCTAAAACATTAAATAAATTTTAATTATTGATAACAGTTCTCATAATTATACACATGAATCTCAGCATGTATGACTAAGACTATGAAAAAGTTACGTATTGAAGTTCCCTTTTTTTAAACAAGAATTATTTCATATAGGTTTTCTATTCAAGAACTGCTCTTACCAATTCAAGATCCTTGGCATCTTGTGGATGTGGATAACAGCATGATGGTTGATCAGTAGTATTTCATATGTCAATTAAAGCAAATTGAGATGGATGGTCTGCCTGAAAGAGATAAAAATGTTACATTAGATATGGTCCCAAGTAATAATAAATAGATTGCTACAGAAAAATGGACTCAATGTTTGGTAAATTGTAAAACTTTTAGTATTTTTTTTTTATTAAAATAATTTATTGAACAAACATAGTGTATTATATACTTATGGAAAGTGTAGCTTTCCAACAACGAAAGAATTAAAAAAATTGGACCAGTAGTTTTGAGGTCTTTTTGTGCATACACAATCAAATCTTTCCTTTTTACAATATTAAGTATAGAAAAAGTTTGAGACCATGTAATAAAAGTTTCACTTTAAAAGATTTTAATAATGTAGGTAATATCTTAAAAACTAAAAAATAACTCAGTAGGTTTTAAGTACCAGTCATCACACCACTTGTCTCATGACACTCTAGGTCTCTAGAGCATATAAGTCAAAAAAGATATTGTGAAGCATATAGCAATTAGATTAATCGGTCAACAGTAAGGGGGTACAATTTCAATTACTACCTTGTACCTAAAAAAAACAAACAGGATGAGCTAAATAAAATCTATACTATAATATTATAAAGCTGAAGAGTTTGTTTGTTTGTTTGAACGCGCTAGTCTAGGGAACTACTGGTCCGATTTGAAAAATTCTTTCGGTGTTAGATAGCTCATTCATCGAGGAAGGCTATAGGGTATATAATATATATCACCACGCTTCGACCAACAGTATTGGAGCCACGGGGGTGAAACCGCGCGGAGCAGCTAGTTGTTTAATAAAAAGATTGATGAATTATTTACCTTTGCAAATACTGTTGGGATAGCATCATCTCTCAATCAAACAATGTTTAAAGTCTTATTAAATGCGCTCTCTTCAAAGTGCAATGAGCACACATTAATGTTTTTAGTTCCTGGCCGGATATTTTCTATGCCAATCTTTTCCAACCATGCCTTTCGCCGGGATTCGTTACTTGGTAAACTAAAACGAGAAAATATACAACAACATATAACTTCGCACGTAATTAATAAACAAATTAATAATTTATCGATAAGGTGTTTATGCGATGATGTTCGACACTAGCACTCATGTTTATGTTTTCGATGCAAATGAAATAAGGAGAATATTGCGGGTTTCTACAGCTCATAATAACTAAGATGATTAAATGTAAAATGATTAAAAGATTTCTTTACACTTGATAATAAATACACTTTAATATAAGCAACAATTTAACAAAATGTTAGCCACTTACCCTTGAAAGGTTAGATTCGGCCTGTTTTTGCTTTGGCATAGGCCACAACCTACTATAGAACACTTCATGGTACCTATTATTAATTTCAATTATACTTATTACACTAGATTATGGTCGAAAAACACTGGAAAATCATAAAAATTTCACAATGACATCTTCTCACATGTAAACAAAACCGGATACTAAGATGGCGTCCGTGGCAGCAAAGCTACATCGATGCCAATGAAGAGGGCGCTAATAAAAAGAGTGTTGATGCTTTTTCTAAGGTAAAACCACTGTTGTGAGAAAGAGATGGGTATATCATTATTATTTCCGCGTCAAATTGAACAATTACGGCAGTTCCATAGGATTCTTTGTTCTGAGGTGCACATCCAGCAAGATAATAATAATAATTATTGACGTACGTCAACGCTATTCACTGTCGTTTTGCGTCGTGCATCGTGTATGACCTTGGCGGGACGTACGTCAAGATGGACCGTAAATACGACGCTTTATCCTTCCGATATCATCATGAGTGTTGCCAGAAATTTTCACATTATAAATTAAATAAATTTGTATCAATACCTACTACAAAGTACAACCTAGTGTTAGTTAATTATGTTAGAAATTAAGCGTCTTATTTACGGTCCATCTTGACGTACGTCCCGCCAAGGTCATACACGATGCACGACGCAAAACGACAGTGAATAGCGTTGACGTACGTCAATAATTATTATTATTATCTTGCTGGATGTGCACGACCAACTTTTCATCCAGCAAGCACCCCCACCACCGCGAACGTCGTGCAGATGGACAGTGAATAGCGCGGACGTACAGCAGATTAGTGTTGCCAACAGAAATTAATGTAAATACTTGGAAACGTGGCCTATTGATATGATTTTTTTGTGATAACTTAGTGAGTACATGAGCAAGCAAGAAACGGTTATTTTTTATTTTTATGTACACAGGAAATCCCAATTATCATTACTTTTGGATCAACCTTGTACACATGGACAGTTTATATTCAGAAGTTATTATTTTAAAAGAACTCCAAGGCGAATTGTTGAATAACACAGATTTTATGCAAAAGTCCACTGCAGAAAAATGGCAATTTATTTAAAAAAAATATCTTGACGAATTTGTTTGTTTAAAAAAAATGATTAGCTATATACTCTCTGTTCCCGCCACTTTAGCATTTACTGAAAGAGTCTTTTCGGTCATGAATGTGAAGTGGCGGGAAGAGAGAAACCGAGCTTCATTAAAAATTAATTAAAAATGAGCTCTTGAAATATATAAATTTAGATTTGGAATGTTTGGATACATATAATTCATTTAAAAATAATGAAAAATTCTTAGTTACTGCAAAAAGTACAAAAAAATACATTTTTAAAAATATTTATTTACTCTGTATTTACCTCCTTTAAAATCAGATATACTCTATTTCTTCAAATAAAAGTTGGCAACCCTAGCCATGCTTGATGCGCGCACGATCGTCAGTAGGATACATCCAGCACCGCGACCTTGAGCCGACGTACGTCGGGGATTGACCGTGAATAAGACGCTTTATTCAAAAACATTTAAAAAAGTTTGTTTCACTGCCAAGAGTTTGTATATCAGAGACAAAATACGCAACTCTGATAGCGGCAGTACACATGGGGCCAAGGCGTTGGGCCAACGTGTTGGGAAAAAATGAAGGATATCAAGATTCCTGTTCACACATTGGCGTACTGATCATTCTGCATTGGCGCTTCAAGGATGGACGTAGTCCTTAGAAGTTCTTGCAGCCGCGGCAATTTATTTATACAGTGCGTTTCATTATTACGTACATGTGCATCAATAATAATGAATGTACTCTGCCGTCTGCGATGATACCATTTTCCAATCTCTATTGTCCTTTTTTTATATCTGTATAAATAAAACATTATTATGTTTAGATTTTTTCAAATGTTTAAAATGTGTGCATTTTACATTTAATTTAATTTTAACTACCTATAAAACGAAACTTTAAAGATTAGATTTTAGATAATATTATTATATCAAATGATAATATTATTTATGTAATAAAGCACAATTTGATCAAAATCATGCTCATTGTATATTGTTATTTAATAATTTTTAAGAACAAGTAACTTTTTAATACTATTTTACTCATTTTATAAATATATTCATTTTTTTATCGCATTGTATGAAAGTGAGATAAGAAAAACATCTAGAATAATATAATAAATAGAAAATAGAACATCTAATTTATTGAGTCATATGGTTTTATTTTTGTGTAGTTCATGCCGTGGATTCCAAATTATTCCTTCATGTCGATACAATTCTACGAATTGTAAAACCTCGGCGCCGCCATCGCTATCGGAACATGGTTAAACGTAAATTTCATCGACGCGCAACGATACTGTCTCCGCTGACGAGTAGCAACAAACTGAACAAGACACCAACGTGTGAACGCTGTTTGTGGAGCGCGCCAAGATCCTTTGATGTGTGCACAAAAAACCGACAACATTCGGTTGGCCTGCCAATATTGGCGCCAACTAGGCTAATGAAGCCAACATACCGCCAAGTAGCTCTCTACACGTTGGCCCAACCCGTTGGCCCAACACGTTGGGCCCATGTGTACTGCCACCATAACAATAAAGTTAAAACGGTTTGGACAATTATTAATGGTGAATTGGGCAAAATCCGATCAAACGATAGTACCATAAAACTTGGCAACTCTGGTAGGGTCATTGACAAAAGTGCTGATGTTGCGCTTGCTTTTGAAGATTTCTTTAGTAGTGTCCCTGCTAGTTTAACTAAGAATTTAAATTCGTCTTCAGCGCTTGCAGAGTCTTTATTGAGGGATCACGTTGCTGAGTGTAACAAATTATTTGAATTGCGACACGTGACTGCTGATGAAATTGTTAAAACTTTTAAAACATTAAATTTAAAAAAAACATGTGATCTCTGGGGTATGTCTGTAAATTTAGTAAATAATATCATAGAAAACATTGCCAATCAACTAGCGTTTATATTTAATCAGTGTTGCGACTGTGGTATATTCCCTGATTTACTAAAGTTTAGCAAAGTTATTCCTTTATTTAAAAGTGGTGACCAAGAAGACAGTAATAACTATAGGCCAATTTCCATATTACCAACTTTGAGCAAAGTCTTCGAGAAACTAATTTTAAACCAATTAAATAGTCATTTTGCATCAAATGGTTTACTGCACGCCAAACAGTATGGTTTCACAAAGGGGCGCTCTACCACTGATGCCGGAGTAGCTCTTTTATCACATACTAGCGGTCCGCCCCGGCTTCGCCCGTGGTACATATTTACGTTTTCTCTACATAAAAACCATCCTCGTACTTCAAGGAATACAATAAAAAAAGAATTATCGAAATCGGTTCAGCCGTTCCCGAGTTATGCGCTTACCAACACATTTTGCGATTCATTTTTATATATATCACATATATACAAAGCATGGGAAAATTCAAAGAATGCTTTGGGGATATTCTGCGACCCTTCTAAGGCTTTCGACTGTGTAGAACATTCCACTCTATTACGGAAACTAAATTTTTATGGTATCAAAGGTTTAGCTCAGGATCTCATAGCTTCATATCTTCAGAACAGGGTACAAACCGTTGTCGTTAATGGAGAGAAATCTCGCGGTGCGCCGATTAACATAGGTGTTCCGCAGGGATCTATCTTAGGACCGTTTTTGTTCTTAGTGTATATTAATGACCTACCTTATTATTTGCAGGATATGTGTGAAATAGTACTGTTTGCAGATGACACCTCATTAATTTTTTATGTGGATAGACATGACACAAATGTTGACGAAGTAAACTCTGCTCTTTTACGCATATCCAATTGGTTTAATGCTAATAATTTACTATTAAATACAAAAAAAACAAATTGTGTAGAATTTATCCTCCCAAATGTAAAAAAGGTGAAAAGGAATATTATTTTAAACGGGGAGGTATTATACCCTGTGGAATCGACTGTTTTTCTTGGTTTGACATTAGATGAGAAGCTACAATGGGGGGCCCATGTTACCACCACCGCTGCTAAGCTCAGCTCAGCTGCATATGCAGTTAGAAGAATAAGGCATCTCACCGATGAAGAAACGGCTAGATTGGTTTACTTTAGCTACTTTCATAGCATAATGTCCTATGGAATTCTGCTATGGGGCAGGGCTGCAGATATAGAAACTATATTTATATTACAGAAAAGAGCCATACGCTCTGTATATAATTTGCGTGCTCGAGACTCACTAAGAGATCTCTTTAAGAATACTGGTATCCTTACTGTACCGTCGCAGTATATATTTAATAATATTTTATATGTACATAATAACGCTTACTTACACACAAAAGTAGGAGATAGACATTGTTATGACACAAGAAACAGAAATAAAATTGAAATGCCATTATTCCGGCTAGCTAAAGTTAAAAATTCATTTATGGGCCAAGGTATACGCTTTTACAACAGAATTCCTCATAATATTAAAGAGTTTAGTAGTTCTAAATTTAAATCTTATATAAAAAATGTACTTGTCAAGAGAGCCTATTACAGTATTAAGGAATATATGGAAGATAAAAACCCATGGAGGGTTGTCGCGTAAAAACCACAGGACAGTTCTTTGGTATATTATGATAATATATTATGATATTACATATGTAATTTGTAAAATTGTAAATCTGACATGATTAACACGTTCACTGCGCCATCATTATCAAAGAACTTTCACCTGGTGCTTTGGAGACCTAAAAGATCTCGAAACTTACCAACCCTTTGGTGCGTTTGAGACCTAATCAGTCTCCTAAAGATACAGTTTTGAAAATAATTTATATCTTCCAGAAAACAATGACATATACTTTGAAGTTTTTGTGGATGAAAGATAGTCTATTGTTTTATATTTTGCTAGGTTCGCACACAGTTATGGCATTTAAATAAACTACAAATACCAAAAAAAATTAGATATCGATTGTATCTCGTACCGCAACCGAAGATAGTTCAATATGTGTAGTAAGTAGTGATGGGAATAAAATAATATACCAGTTGTCGATTGAAATAGTTTTATTAATTATGCAAAGTGTTTTTCACTAAAACATGGTAAGCACATTAATTGCTTGCATTGCGCGCATATGGTAACAATTCGTTTTCCGAACATTTTCAAAAATTTTTATTATAAGTACTGGACGATGTAGCTGTATAATCCGGCTTTGATTTTTTGTTCTTCTCCGTAGATACTGCTTTCCGAATCGGTGGTAAATGTTCAAAATATGTAATGACGTTTCAAAAGTGCTTGTAGAAGAAGTCTAATTGAATAAATAAATGTTTGAGTTTGAGTTTGTTAGAAATCTCACCAAAATAAATAGATTTTTTACATTTTTTTCTTTTAAAAGAACTCATTAGTTTATAAAAAATAATCAACATCTAAATACGCGAGTATTATTTCCAAAACGAGCGAGCTCCCACATCGATGCTAGGACAACACTAAACCGAATCACGCAGCGTCCGCGCCGCCTACCCTCCCTCTCTTGCGTCTACGAGGCCTACGATTCCACGAGTACCGACATATCTCCTAACGCAAGGAATGAATATAATTGCAGTACTGTGCGTTAGGGACCTAATCCATCTCTAATTTATTTTTTAATGTTATTGAACTCAGCTTTAAGTAGGAAGCAAATATGTATATTTGTCCTACTCATACTTAAAGAACTTTACAAGTTAGATCCTCCCGCAAGGAGTGAAAAAAACACGATTATATTCAACGCACAAAACGAAAGTCCTGCAAGGGATCTGATAGATCTCGTAATGCAGCGAACGTGTTAAAAAGAGCAACTATGGAGTTTCTTGCCGATTCTTCTCCGTAGATACTGCTTTCCGAATCGGTGGTAAATGTTAAAAACATGTACTTAATGACGTTTCAAAAGTGCTTCTAGAAGAAGTCTAATTGAATAAATAAATGTTTGAGT
Source organism: Colias philodice (assembly GCF_061535455.1). NCBI lineage: Eukaryota > Metazoa > Arthropoda > Insecta > Lepidoptera > Pieridae > Colias > Colias philodice. Next base: position 4,423,518 of record NC_143087.1, read on the forward strand.
TTGAGTTTGAGTTTGATTTTTATTATTATTATGAGCCATGGCTGTCCCACTGCTGAGCAAAGGCCTCTCTTCCCTCAATCCATTTCTCCCTATTTTGAGCAATTTTGCTCCAATCCGCTAAATGGGAATCAAGCTCGTCCCGCCATCTTGTCCTGGGCCTACCACGCAGCCTTTTGTCCTTGTTGGGGATCCACAAAGTGGTAATTTTCGCCCACAACTCCTCCGACATTCGGCAAACATGGCCAGCCCAGTTCCATTTCAGCTCAGCAGCTTTATGAGCTACATCGGTTATCTGCGTTTTTGAGCGCAGTATCTTATTTTGGACGCGATCCGTAAGTTTTACGCCCAAAATACTGCGCTCCATCGATCTTTGGCAAACCCCAAGTGCGAACTTTTGGCGATCAGTCAATGACCAAGTCTGTGCACCGTAGGTGAGGATGGGTAAGATGCACATGTCCATGAGTCTTCGCTTTAGTGAAAGAGGCATCTTTCCTTTCATCAGCTCTTTCATCGACCAAAAGCTTCTCCAAGCGTTCTCAATACGTTTACCAATTTCTTTATCCTGTCTTGCTTGGAAAGAAACTATTTGGCCAAGATAGGTATACTCATCGACATATGCAACTGACCCACCCTCGACAATGATGGTGGTTTTGGTGCTATTAGTCATTATCTTTGTTTTGGTCATGTTCATCGTAAGTCCAACCCTAAGGCTTGCATCGCTCAGGTCTTCGAGCATCGTTTGCAACTCTGAGGATGTAGAGGAAAAGAGGACAATATCATCAGCAAAGCGAATATTTGTTAACCGATGCTCACCAATTTTAAAGCCTCTTTCCTGCCAGCGAGGTGCTAAGCTTCTAAATACTTCTTTGAGTTTGATAAGAAAGAAAATGTGCGCGGCCTTCTGAAAAACCCTTGGAAAAATAAGAAAACCGAATGTGTGTTACTGGGTTTAGCCCGGTTCGGAAATTCGGAATACACAATTGACATACGCATAGAGTGGACTTGTCAATTGACAGCTGATTTGACATAGAATTGCTTTGTAAACAAACTGAAAGAAGAACTTTGTGTGAAAGGCGAAAGCATCATTTTTGTATCTTATTGAGATTGAAAATGACCCAATTCTAGAGCATTTATTTATTTCTTTTAAATACGTGATAACTATATTATTTAGAGCTATGATTTTACAGCAATTTTGTATTACATTTATATTTTTATGTGCAGCTTTGTGTAGCAATGCACAAAACATTATTTTTTCGGGACCGGGTTTACAACCTCAAACTGTCGTTATGCCTGCAAGATATTTCTTTGTTAATTTTACAGATGTCAACGAAGAAACGTTTGTATATTATACTTAATTAAAATCTAAAATACTATGAAATTCTCAAGAATATTTATCGAATTTTTTTTTTCTTATAAGGTATTCGTTGAAGTTCGCACAAAGTTTTGCTGTAGAAATAACTGGGCAATCCTTAAAAAAAGCTCATTGTAGAGTATGGTCAAATGTCTTAGATAGAAAGGATGGCACATTTATTGTACGATACAAGATATATGAAGTTTGTTCAAAATTGTCTATTAATATGTACTATAACAGTAAACATATCCAGAATTCTCCTATAACATTTGACGGTGAGATAGTTTATATAAATTGTACTGTATTTTTAATCTAAAACTAGCAAAATACTTCATATTTTTTTCATTTATGTCATGTTTTAGGTGCAATTCTTCCTGATCAATGTACATGTCCAGAAAAAGATTTAAATTTGTGGCTGGAAAATAACAAATGTCCCTTAACTTATGATCAAATTAATAAGGATCTTGAACCTTTTAAAACTGTGCAAATAAAATCTCAAATTAAAACAATAATTAAGAAACATCATAGTCCAGAAAGTACAAGCTTTTGCCATTATGTTGTAAAAAATAATGAGATTTATAGAGATTGCTATGGGAAACATGTAGGTTTTAACATGTTTTCTGATAATGTGTTGTTGTCAATTACTAGAAAAGTTGTGTTACCTGATATGGAGTTAATGATTAATCTTGGTGATTGGCCACTGATCAGGAAAGGAGGTGAACCACTGCCTATGTTTTCTTGGTGTGGTAAAGACGACTCCCTTGATATTGTTATGCCCACATATGACATTACAGAGTCAACATTAGAAAACATGGGAAGGTATATACAATTCTGCATTTGCTATGTCTGCAAAAATTAATTAAAGTTTTTAATAAAATAATTATTTACAGGGTAACACTAGATATATTATCAGTTCAAGGAAATGTTAAACGCCAATGGAAAGACAGAGAACCAAAAGCAATTTGGAGAGGCCGTGATTCTCGGTCTGAAAGATTGAAACTCATTGATATAGCTAGAGCTAACCCAGATTTGATCAATGCATCTCTCACAAACTTTTTCTTCTTTAGAGATAAAGAGGCACAGTATGGCCCTAAACAACCACACATATCATTCTATAAATTTTTTGATGTATGTTTTTACACAATAATTATTTTTTTGTATGGAATTATACATTTATTTAATAACATTTTTTTTCTCAGTATAAATATCAAATAAATATAGATGGAACAGTAGCTGCATATAGATTACCATACCTTCTGGCTGGTGGTGGTTTAGTACTAAAGCAAGATTCACCATACTATGAGCATTTCTATAGAGAACTTAAGCCCTGGGTACACTATGTACCAGTATCAAGAGATCTTTCAGACTTGAAGGAAAGAATACTTTGGGCTCAAGACCATGATGATGAAGCTCACAGAATTGCTATGAATGCCAAAAAGTTTGCAAATGAAAATTTATTACCACATCATATTCTTTGTTACCATGTAGTTTTGTTTTCTGTAAGTAATTTCTGATTTAATAATTATTTTATTTAAATATTTTTATCTGGAATAAGTTGTAATTTAATATTTACTTTCAGGAATGGAGTAAAAGAATAACAGATGAAATAACAGTAAAGCCCAACATGACTCATGTGCCACAAGCAAAATTTGAATGTGATTGCAATTTGAAAAATCTGATGACTCATGAAGAGTTATAGTCAATTTAAGTATTAAAAAAAAGACGTGTGGCACTCGGGGACTGCCGCGGTAAAGCTATTGCATAGCATGCCTTCAAGCCACACCTCCGTGTCCGTCGTAGTGGGGAGCGTGAGGTTTTTTCGTTACGGAATTTCTCAATTCGGTCCCCGCGCTCAAGGCCCGCGATAGAAGCTATGCAATAGCTTAAAAGGAAACTTTAAATCAGAGCAATCTCAAACTGTTCCAACTAAACAACTATGTACTTACAATAGTGGCTATCAACTATCTATAATATATACATTTATTATTACATAGGTTACTATACTATACTATTATCATCCAGTGGTAAAATTGTATGACCAAAACATTGTCATAAATCATAATATTGAAATATTATTAGTTTAGAATAATATTTTTAGTGATATGAACCTTTTTAAAATGTGTATTCATGGTCAAATTAGAATCTCAAAAAAATATCCTACTTCAATAACTTAAAACTATAATAGTTGTGAAACAATGAAATCCTACTTGAAAATACATTTCATTACTAGGTAGTACCTACATATTATTATCATAAAGTAGGAATATTTAAAATAATAATTTGCGTAGATAAGTACCAACGACAAGTAAGTACACACAAAAACAATAGAAAATAAAATCAAGATTAATGAGTGGATATAATTTATTTCTCTTTATTAAATTAAATCATTCATAAATAATAAGTAATATTTTAATGCTATAGTGATAATATTCAACGGCAGATATAATATTATGTATTATGTAACAAAATGCATTTGTTAAGCCCTTTAAGTCTATCATACTTATTTTACTAATTTAATATATTACATAAGTGTCTTAAACACAATACTGCCATATTATGTTATTAAAGTATAACTAATTATTTTATAGATCATATAAAAAAAATAATAATATGATAAATTGATATTTACAAATGTATTGATGAAATCTTAGATACTAGTAGTAGAAATAAGATTAGAAAAATGTGATAAATATATTTTTATCTGTAATATATTATACAAATATCATTCTGTTGTTTTCAATTATTGTGTTTAACTCCAGTGTGCAATATTTTATTATTCACACGATTTACAGATTTAACAAGTCTTGTTTTGCACTGAGACAGATAAGGCTATCCTACGTAATTTATAAACTCTCAAAGTGAACTGTCTTTTCTACAAGTATCAAATTATGTATGAGTGAAGAAATTGCATTGATATTGCCCCCAAATAGATATAACATAGTTGCCTGAAAAAATATAGCTTAAGTCAATCCCATAAGTAGCTACAGGCATTAACGAGTTTCGGATCAGGCTTTACTACTAAATTTATAATGCGTATCCATCTTTAGAATGTTGGGGTTTTGTTACAAAAAATTTATTCAATATCATTTACCTTACTCATTCCCCCCATATATTATAACATAGCTGTCTTCTAAGTTCTATAATTATGCAAAAGTCACTTCATTGATCAAAGTTCACACACAGCAGCCTACAAAAGAAGCGACGTCGAATCTCCAGCCACCAGTATTTGGTGACAAGTAGCAGAAGCTGCAGATCTCATCAGTCTATCTGCACTTAGTGACGTCACTGTTCTATTATCAGCAGCCCCCATCAGCCTATCTGTACACAGTGACGTCACCGCCCATAACCCCACACGTCTATCTGTACATAGCGACGTCGGGGCTCCTATAGAAGCACATGCACGCGTCGGCCAGTAAGCGCTTGGCGGGTGCGGGTAGTTGGCTCGTACTTAGTGACGTCACCGTCCATAACCCCACACGTCTATCTGTACATAGCGACGTCGGGGCTCCTATAGAAGCACATGCACGCGTCGGCCAGTAAGCGCTTGGCGGGTGCGGGTAGTTGGCTCGTACTTAGTGACGTCACCGCCCATAACCACACGTCTATCTGTACATAGCGACGTCGGGGCTCCGATAGAAGCACATGTACGCGTCGGCCAGTAAGCGCTTGGCGGGTGCGGGTAGTTGGCGGTCGTGCGGTGCGGCAGCGTGTAGTGCCCGCCCGCCTTCATCGCTGAGCCACGCGCCAAGCTCGTCGATCTCGACTATCTCGGGGATATTGTAGCCGTTGCGCTCGCCTGGAGAACAATAACATTACGTTGAATATGGGAGAGCACGATTTTGGCCAGCTTGTAGTGCGGAGGGTCAAAAATGAGCATAAAATTTTAAATTTTACTATGGAATATGATGTGCAAAATGAATAAATTGTATCAATTTTACTGAATGATGTGCGACTTCATGTTTTGAAATATCATACTCTATATTTGTATTGGAATAGTAAACAAACAATATTTTCTTTTTTTTTTGTTATATGCAATAAGTTTTACTGAGACTAGGCTATTGGTAAAGAAGATATTATATTAAAAAATGGTAACAATACAAATCTGTCCTCATACCTTTTCTATCAGCCATAGAATCGAAGAAACACCAAGGAGCATCATGTGCTACGCCTGTCTTGACAAAAGCGACATAATGGCTTGTTTCTATACATAATACTGCAAACAACTCCATATAAACTCTAGGTACGGGACAAGACTCCAAAATGTTGGCGTACTCTTCACAAATCGACAATGGTGTTGCCTGTTGAAAAAAAACGGTATTTAAAAAAATATGATAAAATAAAGACATAATTAAATTGCAAACATTTATTGTGTAAAATAATTATTTAAAGTAAGATGATTGATGGAAACGCAAAAAAATTCGAAAATTCGATATCGTACAAAAATTTACATCCACAATGCCAACAAAATGTTACCAGACAAAAAATAATATAATTAATTTATTTTGGCGAAGTCCCACTATTGCGTGGATGGCCTCAACAAACAAAGAAGAAGAAGAATCATTTTATCACTTGAGCTTTTTCTTATCTCAGTTTAAAATCATGATTGCCTCTAAATTTAAAACAATACCTTCATCTTATAGACTTACATCAAAATGGTTTATTAACACAATACAGTAAGTACCTTATGCGAGCGAGTAGCATGCGCCAACCGCAAGCACGAGTTACATAATGCGCCGGAATCAACCGCGCCGCCCGCTGCGCACGCGCTGCACTCCCAGCGCGCGAGACCGCCGCACACGCTGCATTGACGGGGTACTGGAATTAAAAAAAAAAGACGGGTTACACTTACACTCCGGGAGTGCCGGCAGAAGTGAAAACTTGATTATTAACGTTCAGCATGTTTGATATCCATCCGTCTTACGCTTTTTCGATCAGGTCACGTGTCATGACGCGAGTTTAAGATTTTATACCCAACGCCGCTAAAGAAGTTTTCACTTCAAAAATCTTTATTTGACCTTTTGTTGTACAATTTTAGACACAGACATAGATAGACTACGCAAGTACCGCGATCTGTATGAAAACCAAGCGTGTCATATTTTTTGTACTGACCTTGACGCGTTATGACGTCACGAGCGCTTTTTAGTGATGGTAATTTCATTTTACGCTAAATCGATTAGGACGCCACTCGCGCGGCGATTCTAGTATCGTCCTATCCCATCGAAGTAAATCGAAAGAAATCAGATCAAACTAGATCTATGTCTAAGAGGTAATTAAATAAATGAATCGTAATCGATTACTAAATCGATTCAAGACAGAAAAATGATAATTACCATAGACAGAGGAATGATAAAATAAATTTATAAACCTTTTAATATTCTAACAAGTAAACTAATGTGTTTTAGCTTTTTCTTACATATGCCCATTGAGTTACCGTGTACTACGTACTAGAGAGGCCATCGAAAGAAAGTAATGAAACTGTCAATCAATCAATCTTTATGTCCCGTTGCATTAATCCATTTTTCTTTTATGTTCGGGTTACTTGGAAAACTGAAAAAACAAACATAGTCTAAGCAATAAGGAGTTTTCTTAAAAAACTCCCAAGATGACACTTTAACTAATGGCGTCCATGTCATAATATTTATTTTTAGTACCTTTGTATTAAAATACTTAAAAGTTCTAGGTCAAGTCGTATTAAATGACAAAAAAATCTATGCCTTTTTTTCTGAAAAATTGCTCCTTCAAATTATCATTTTTCTGTTCGATTATAAAATCGATTAGAATCGAGAACTGTTGCATCAAATGAACATCACTAACCACAAAATTGGACAGAAAAATGAGAAGACGCTATTCATTGCTTGTTATCATACGACTCGATCTTTACCGTGCCAAGTAAAAGCCGCAATGTATTCCGAATCATTTCGTATGATTTGGTATCCGTGTTTGTCACGATCGTTTTCCACAGATATTCTTTATTTGATTTTAAAATAAATAGTGCATATTCTGATTAGAAAATTACTTACCGGTGGAAGGAAACATCTCTGCTAACTCGGCCACTCACAGCTGTGGAGTTTCTACAGTTTATAACGGCGTAATTCGGCATTTTACTTTATTCAGCTTCACGTCTTTCCTTGGCGAACTGCAAGCGCGGACTGAGTGTAGGCCAGCGTCAAGTAAGTTTCATAATCTTAGTTTGGACACGGGAAGTACATACACTCGCTTAGTCTATCTTGATACATGTCTGTGATTTTAGATATGAGGCTTTGGCTCTCTTGCTAGGCATAGCCTGTGTTAAGAGAGCCAGTCCCTTCCCTTAATACATTCTGATCTTGATAAAGGTTAAAAGAAAATAAAATTTATATGTACAAGGCAAAAGGAGAGACTCTCCATTCCAAGGATTAATAAGTAAATATAACCTATAAATACGTTTATAGGTTATATTTACTGATATTTTTTATTTTTTTTATTTAAGTACGAAATTATAGTTGTTTCGTTTTAAATAAACGATATTGAATTAAACTGTATTTTTAATAGACTAAAAAAACAAGACTCAATCAATAGACTCAAAGACTCAATTATAAGATTTTTAAGGTTTTTAAAGTTAATAACACGCACACGTGTTAACACGTCCAACGTCTATGAAAAGTTTTAAAAACCAAAATTGGGGACCGAAGTCAGAAGTACTGTAAAAGTAAAAAATATTACTAACATCCTTCAATCAGGTCTGTTACATCCAGGAGAGGTGATGGTAGAACTCTTTGATACAGCTTATAATTTTTCCCAAATCTTGGCATTTGGATTATAAATGCTGCTGGAACCTACAAAATAATTCAATTATTAATAAAAATCTTTAAAAACAACCCCAATAAAAAAATTCTAAGATAATACCTCGCTCAATTTAACTCCAGAAGTAGCGAAAGACTGTTCCAACAACTGCTGTACGCTTGGTAATGTAACATGTTCGTCTTTTTCTACAAAAAGCTGGTAGCAATATGACTCTTGGCCCGATGATAGTTTCAAGAATGGTTCCGCTCTTAATAGTTGTGCCACCAAACCGTTTAAAAATTCTTCGGGGTCCTAAAGCAATTTTTTTATTAATGACAACTCTCATTGTTTACTTATTAACATGAAACAGTAAAATTTCAAGACATTTGAAACTTTGATGCGTTATAGATAATAAAACAACACAATGTGTTGTATAATGTGTTTTAGATAAAAGGGACACATTTTTTTTAACTAAACTATATTATAGGTGTCGTAATGGATATTAAACGATAAAATAATGTAACTTACAATTATTAACCTTTATAATGTACAAATAATTAATTAATTAAACAACAGGGCCATCTAAAAAGTTCTACAGACCTTTTCCTCCGAAGTAAGTCCGGGCACGTCAGAGAGCCGCTCCAATAGAGTGCGCAGCTTCATAACTCTATCGGCACGCACGTAACCATGGCGACGGAGTGGATTCACTATCTCTTCACGTAACACGCGCTGTACCTCGGAGTAGTGAGGCGAATCCTGTTTAAGTTAAATTAGTTTAATTTAGTAACTTTTTTCGATGTGAATTGTACATTGCTATGAATATTTGTAATTATTGTTGTTATGGTATGGTACATAAAATTGTTAAATAAATAAATATGAAAAAAGCAAGAAAGATTTCGTAAGAAATTATTCTTCTCTTAAGACACTTGCTTAATATGTAACAAGCTATTCAAATCTAAAATGAACAATAACTTTAAGACATTTTAATAATTTTAATAAGTAATTTACCTCTGGTTCGGGTGGTCGATATAAGAGTGCATCAAACACACTAGTGAATGTGAACATAGCGAATAGGGTTGCGTCGAGATAGCAGGAGTTGTGATGTCCTTGAATCCCGCGGTTCTTCCCCGCTAGTTCTCCGAGCGAGTTTAACGGTGGCACCACGCCGGGGACTACGGGACAATCCGGCTGCAAATATTATGAATACTATATTATATACCTACTTAGTGTATGGACACTTATAAATTTATATATTTATTAAGTAAACCTTATGACTTCCAACAAGATTACACTAAATGCTTTACGCTACTAGGGAGGTGGAATAGAATCAGACAGAGCGAGAGAGTATATGCGTTAATTTCAACATTACGAACTTTAACTTCTTCCGCGCGTAGAAAAAAATGTAATAAGGATAACTCCACGCACTATTTTTAATATGTATTTACTTCCCTTTTTTATTTCATCATTAATTTACAGTTGACAGCATCGGAATACTATGACTCATTTAAATTAATAATCATAATAACTTTATAACATGGAATGGAAGCTTCAATAAAAAGCAGACACAAAAAAATGACGTGAAAGCAACGAAGCTAAAAACTTGCATTAGCTCTCAAAATTTGACATCAAAAGAATTCATACTTAATATAATATTACAATGTTACCTGATCAAAGTGTTCCGTGTCATGCGCGAGCGCGCGGTCGGGCGGCGGCGTGTCGCGGAAGCGCGCGTCGCGGCGGCACAGCGCCAGCGGCACGAACAGCGCGCGCCCCGCCGCGCACGCGAACAGCCGCTGCCCGCCGCGCGACCCGTCGCCCAGCCCGCACACGCTCTGCTCCAGCTCCACGCCCGCTGTTGCTGTGTCTGATGCACGATGCCATTTAAGTGGTTGTTTAAGTTAGAATGCTCCATTTTAAGGAATACTGGTTCAAAAATTCATTAGTGATGTCAACAACACGTAAATTATAGAAGCGAAACATAAAATGGACGACGCCGCCCCGGCGGCACGCGAACAGCCGCTGCCCGTTGCGCGCAATGCACAATTTTGATTTGAGGCTGTTGCTCGTTTGGAATACTATTTCTTATCTTATCTAGTTCACGAAGATGAGTTTCACTTCAAAACAATATTTAGTTTGATTATAGAGCAATACGCAAATAGAAACGAAACTCAATGAAAATAGAAGTACAGTACGCGGGTACAGTTAGAATACTAATGTTTAACACATGTTTAACATTAACTATTTTGAGAAATAAAATAGATATGTTTTGTCAAAATCTAAGTCTTTTAGTAAGGTTCATCTACAAGAAGTAAAGAGTGATCGAGTTCAACTATATTTTATCGCTAATCAATATTTCAGAAGGATTTGAAATCGCGCTTAGGAATATTTTCTTTTTTTTCCTATTCAAAACTTTTAATCGTGTTACTTACCTATAATGAGTTTTGGTAGTCATAAATAAAAATTGTTGTGTAAAGATGGTGTTTTAAAAATTAAAATAAACACTATTTTGAAAATATTACCATCTATAACTCCGATCCATCTCACGACACCATAGTGATGTTGATCAACATCTGTCGCCACCTCCACTAAGGAACCGACTCCAATATCCTCTTGCAAATGCAAAGGTGATTGTGCCTGAGGTTGCGTCCGAGACTGCTGGGCGGCTCTAGGAGACCCCAACGACGGAGTATCATACAATTCTTCAGGAGCTTCATTGCTGCATACGTCTAAAAATAGAGATTCACATGTTGAACTGAATAACTACAGTATTCAAAATAAATTTACAAGATTTACACACTAGTTTCATATTGTAGAACACATAATGGAATTTCATCTATCGAGAGTTCTCTCAAATAATACGCTTGCGACATAGCGCGCTACGAACTATTGGCGGCTGATCACCCGCGTGAACTAAAATTAGAAAATAGGAAAGCTAAAATGGGATGTTTTAACGAGTGCACTCAATATACATTCGACCTGTTTTATTTACTTTTAAATACAACAACATGTAATAAAATATTAGTGATACGTAGTTAGAAAAGTTATAAAGTGGTTAAAGAAAATATACATATTGTGATAGTGAAATATTATGTGATTTACTAATAATAATCATGGTAAGATTTGCTCCTTTATAATACACACAGTTATCTAAAATAAATAGTGGTCATAATAGTTCCACAAATATTTATTACGTGAATAACGTCATTGAAATATTTTCAACATTATATCATTACGATTGTTATAAAATACGAATATTATAGATACGAAAGTGTGTTTATATGTTGGTCTTTCTTTCACGTCGTAATGTAGTAGTTTTATTAAGTTTATGCCGAATTGGTCGAGCCGTTCTCGGGTTTTGCGTTTAGCAACATATTTGGCGATTCATTTTTATTATACCTATAGATTAAAGGAAATGAGGAATGGATGTCCGAAGTCAAACTCTACCTAAGATTCTAAGACATGGAATATTACTGCCAAGAAAAATATCTAATTAATTTCATATATACTAAACTATGTTGTTTATAGAAAGTCTATTTTAACCATGATTTCAATTATAAATCATAGTAGCTTTCCGCCCGCTTCTTTGCCCGTGTTTTCAAAGAAAAACCCGCATAGTTCTTGTTCCCATGGAATTTTCGGGATAAAACCTATCCTATGTGTTAATCCAAGTTACCCTCTATATGTGTGCTAAATTTCATTGTAATTGGTTCAGTAGTATTTGCGTGAAAGACTAACAAACAAACACATACACATCCTCACAAACTTTCACATTTATAATATTAGTGGGTTGGGATTAGTGGGATAAATAAATTCAAAACTATGAATTACTCACCTACAAGGATTCCAGTTTCAATCTTCTTTGTATCATGCACCATTTTTGCGTACTGATTGGTTGTTTCACTTGTAATGGAATAGTTTGATGTTGTTGGTTTTCTTCGCCTATCTGGTGCAAGATGATTGATCAAATTAACTGATTTCACTCTTTCGTTTTGAGGTGTTCGCTGCATAGTTCTTTTAGGACTTTGCGGCAATGTTCCATATTTTGGTTTTTCTGGTTCTTTTGGTGGGGGAGGCCAACTACCTCCGATTATACTGAAGAGATCTATCTATAACATTAAATACAAAAGAATGATTTGTGTGTATAAGTCAATTATAATTTAAAAATCCCATATTAATAAACACTCATTTTGACAAGCATTGATCCATCAATCTTAATAATTAGTTTCAATCCTTATTAAATGCTCAGACATTAATTTTAATAACATACATTATAGACATCCACAAAAACACATCCAACCACATGCCCCCTAGTAAATTATGTCTGATACGAACATTAAGAAATAATAATTAATCCCAATAATTGTTATTGTTTTTAGTATTGTGTCATAACCCAGACAATGTATACAAACTTATTTTATTAATAATTGTAGTAAAATTATTAGAATGTTTATTATTGTGCTTTACGATATCACGATTGCTGGTGTATTATTACAAAATGCATGACTAATGATCATGGCCATGTAATGATAACAATAATCTTTGCAACCTGCGGCTCCCTGTTGCTGGCACTCTTAGATTCTTGCTTCTGATGAACTTCATGATTCATTTTACTGCTATTTTATTTATTTAAACTAAATAAAAAGGATTGAAATTATAATTTAATTTACAAATTGCAATACTGATTAATAATTTTAATCAACACACCTGTTCCCCAGTAACTAGTGTGCGATGTTCCTCAATTTATCATTTCAATTGTAATGTAATTAAAAAGCAATTAAACTAGTTCATAAATTTCAATTAACACGAATTGTAATTTAAAATTTTGTTTGTTTTTTTATTACAGTTCAATGACAGACGTTCATCATATGACACTGATGATTGACGTTTGATACGATTTTGACTTTTGACATATTATTATCTACATTACTAAGTGATAAGTACGATTACTACGATATTAATTTAATATTAATTATTATTGCTTTAATCATGATTAACAATAAAGCAGTGATTCTCAAAATGACGATGTTTAAATTGGAATATTTATTGTAGTATTAGAGTCTGGCCAGCCAAAGCTGAACCCAGTAAAAGGCGGCAAATTTAAAAAATATGGACCTGGTAACATCGGCTTAGTTAGGAAAAAAATTTTTGATACTTTTGATATTCTTAGAGGTGATCATAGTATATGGCTTAGGTATATGGGTACATTAGGTACACAACAAATCAGGATTTAAAAGTTATTAAAGGATGTGGTAGCCCTGTCAATAAAACATTTGACTTACATTATTTTTTTTGTATTTACTAATCATTGTAGTTAACTCTTTGTATTTCCTAATTATTATAAACTAGATTTCCACCCGCGGCTTCGCCCGCGTTTTCAAAGGAAAACCCGCATAGTTCCCGTTCCCGTGGGATTTCCGGGATAAAACCTATCCTATGTGTTAATCCAAGTTACCCTCTATATGTGTGCTAAATTTCATTGTAATCGGTTCAGTAGTTTTTACGTGAAAGAGTAACAAACATCCATACATCCATACATCCATACATCCATACAAACTTTCGCCTTTATAATAGTATTAAGATATTAAGATAAAAGCTGCAGCACAGCATTCTTTATAGTTTTACCCATATTTCAACACTAAAACCAATAAATTCGCAAATAATTTGAACCTTTTTCAACAAAACTGACAACTAACTACGCAGAAACGCCATGATAACATTTCAGATTGCAGATAGTGTGGCCGCTACAAAAAACACTGGGTTCAGCTTTGGCTGGCCAGACTCTATAGATCCACTTTTAGGTTACACTTTTAGTGCCTTTTCACACGTACCGGTTGCCGGGTAGCCGGCGCCGGCTACCCGGTGGTGAAGTGTATGGGCATGGTACATAACTTTCACATGTACCGGCGTAATTTATCCGGCAGGCGGTTGCCGGGTGCGCGCCGGAACCACCACTGTGCGTCCGGTCGCCGGGCATCGGTTAGCCGGCGGCCGAACTGACAGTGGTGTATGGAACACGCAACTAGCTTTCAGATGCGCCGGCCAGTGAGTCGTCTAGTATCCGGCGCCGGCTACCCGGCAACCGGTACGTGTGAAAAGGCACTTACTGTTGTGTGGTTATTATTCAAATATGTATGTGAAAAAACTTATTGCATTGAGAAGATTAAATTTGAAGTCAATTATTACTGAACACATCGTCTCTTCTTTTTTTTTTGTTTATGGCCTTCCCGATCCCATCTAATAACTTAATACTATTATAAAGGCGAAAGTTTGTAAGGATGTATGGATATATGGATGTATGGATGTTTGTTACTCTTTCACGTAAAAACTACTGAACCGATTACAATGAAATTTAGCACACATATAGAGGGTAACTTGGATTAACACATAGGATAGTTTTTATCCCGGAAATCCCACGGGAACGGGAACTATGCGGGTTTTCCTTTGCAAACGCGGGCGAAGCCGCGGGCGGAAATCTAGTTATTTAATAACAGTAGAGACAACACATCGTCTCAAACTATAACTTGCTCTGTGGTCTCAAACACTTCTCAAACATGTCCTTTGTCTGACCTTCATCCTATAGACAAAACTTGACATATTTTGTCGGCGATAAAAGTCAAAACTGGTCAAAACAATTAAACACAGAGTACTTTTATATATATAGGTACAATTAAACTTCAAAGTCTACCTGCAAAGTGCAAAGTGATATGATTATATTTCTTATTTATATTCTTTGATAAAATATATACATAAATATTTTTTTGTGTATTTAAGTCATTAATAATGTATCGTTGTTAAGCATTTAATTTTTTTCGCATTTTTTGAGGCCTTAGATTTTTTTTAAAGTTTGGTAAGAACTTTCATATTATTACATAAAATTGCAACAAAACTTTTGTATTAATCTCATGTGATCCTGTATGAATTGCAGGCAAATCCAGACCTAATGATTCGTCAAGGGAGTATCGATGACATAAATGCTCAGCAGTTCCTAAAGATAGCAAATTATGAAGACACTGTTAGACAATTAGATATTTATTATGCTATTGGTAAGATATAATCACTAAATACAATACATATTTAATATCTCTTTATATTAAACATATTCTATTAGAGTGTTTCAGACTTGATCTGTTTCAACTAAATTATTATTTTGAACAATATAATATAGCAAGATAGTAATAATTATCTTTGCAGTAAAGGAATTGCAAATTGTAATGTAATATCCTGTATATTATATACAGGATATAATATGTGTACATCCATACTAATATTATAAATGCGAAAGTAACTCTGTCTGTCTGTCTGTTACTCAATCACGCCTTAACTACCAAACCAATTTGCATGAAATTTGGTATAGAGATATTTTGATACCCGAGAAAGGACATAGGATAGGTTTTATCCCGGAAATCCTACGGGAACGGGTTTTTCTTTGAAAACGCGGGCGAAGCCGCGGGCGGAAAGCTAGTATGTACATATATGTTTCTCATAAATGGTGGATTGTGATCTTTTTTTATATGAACTTAATCTGATATTTATAATGTAAATTGTAATGTATAATTTTTGCAGTTAAGAGACAACTTTTAAGATTCCAAAGCCCAATCACAGGGTTATTCCCAGTGCTTTCTTCAGATTTACATGTTGGAAGTGTAAGAGACAGCATTTATTGTGCATCTGCAGTATGGGGTCTCTATCAGGCATACAGGTAACTTACTTAATCTATCTATATATATAAAATCAAAGGTGACTGATATAGTGATCTATCAATGCACAGCTGAAATTTGGCATGCAGGTAGATGTTAGGACGTAGGCATCCGCTAAGAAAGGATTTCCCGAAATTCTTGCGGGAACGGGGATGCACGTACAAAGTCGTGGGCGGAAGCTAGTTACATAGTTATAAATATTTTTTTTTCCTACATTTGGATATTCCTACTATTTTTAAATGTTTTTTTTTTGTACAGACGAATAGATGATGACAGAGGAAAGTCTCATGAACTAGGACAAAGCACAGTAAAATGTATGCGTGGTATATTAGAATGTTGGATAAAACAAGCAGCAAGGGTTGAAGCATTCAAGACAAGACAGAGTGCAGCTCACGCACTACATGTTAAATTCCATCTGACAACCGGAGAGCCAGTGCTTACCGATGATCAGTACCATCACCTGCAGATTGATGTGGTTTCATTGTATTTACTGTTTCTGGTACAAATGATCACATCTGGCCTGCAGATTATTTATACACAGGTAAATTTAAAGATATTATAAACCAAAAAAGTTTTTAAGTTATGCACTAGCTTACTGTTTTTTTAAATTGTTCTTATTTGGTTACTTAATTCCTGATGAATCTGATCAACACATTAGCAAAAATCAAACTTAATAAAAAGTTTTCCTTAATGAAAAGATTTACAGATAACTTTTCTTCTTGCTTTAATAACTTTAGAAACTTAAGTGAAGTTGATTTAAGAAAACATTTTTATTTTTTTTAATCTTACAGGATGAAGTTGCATTTGTACAGAATTTAGTGTATTATGTGGAAAGAGCATATAGAACTCCTGATTATGGAATGTGGGAGAGAGGCTCTAAATACAATGATGGAAAGCCAGAAATACATGCTTCTTCCATAGGTGAGCTTTTAATATGCATACAGCAAAGTAGTAATATTCCATAACTAGTATCCTTTTGGTCAGTTAATTTGTTCTTCTTATTTCACTCAAACTTTTTAAAATTGTATTATTTCATTTAAATCCCAATTGAAGCTACCTATATAGAATTTTGAATTATTATAATAGGATTTTTTTAAATTATATTTTCATTTCGTAAATAAGATATGAAAAAGTGATCCTTAGAAAAAACAGTTAAAAAATAGTTATCAAATATTCTATGTTTGGTTGATTATTCTTCAATCATTAAAAAGGTGTATGAAATTTATTTTATTCCATTCCAGGTATGGCAAAGGCGGCTTTAGAAGCAATCAATGGTTGCAATTTGTTTGGAGACAAAGGCGCGTCTTGGAGTGTGGTGTACGTGGATATTGACGCACATAATCGAAACAGAAGTATTTTTGAAACCATGCTACCTCGAGAATCAAGTTCTAAGGTAAGTTCTATTATTTTTTTTATTCCGATATTCTAAAGGAATTCACACAAAAATAAACTGAATAAATTAAAAAATACTTGGAATGTTTACTTTTAAAATTTAAATCATATACTAAGCAAGATTTTTAATTTCAAAATGTTTCAATCACATAGGAAATTCTAAGAAACCATTATTTCCGTGTTCTTCTATTATTTCGAAAATTATAACATATTGATATCGTATCTGTATCGTAATTACACTTTCCGATTCTAACGACTTTTCACTGCATATATAATAAATGTGACGTTTATACGACGCGACGAATCTACGCTGTAATACATTATTGTTTTATGACAACACAGAGAGAACAATATTAAATACGTAAGAGTGAGTTAATATATTATATTAACCAATAATCATATGATTATCATAGATTTAAACTCTGTACAGGGAGTTGATGCGGCTCTCCTCCCTACAATATCATTTCCCGCATTCGCCACCCATGAAGAAATCTTAGTGCAATTAACAAAATCAAACCTTTTAAATCGTTTGAAAGGCAAATACGGTTTTAAAAGATTCAGCCGGGATGGATTTAAGAGTGCACTCGAGGATCCAAATAGACGATATTATAATGAGGGAGAACTTAAGGAGTTTGATGGTATTGAGTCAGAATGGCCGTTATTCTATGTGATGATGATAATCGATGGAGTGTTCCGGACTCTGCCTGAACAAGTAGAAGAGTATCAGAGGTTGTTGAAAACGAGAATTTATATGGATGAGTTTGGAGGTATTTATTTTGTACATCTTCAATTTTTATATAAAGGAGTAAATTAAAAATAACATGCTCTAGTCCCTATCAACATTACTTTATTACTGGCAGCATATTAACCTTTTTATGTATCGTAACAAGACTCGTAATATCTATTCCAGATCCAGTCATTCCATGGTACTATTATGTACCAAAGGAAGGAATAGAAAATGAACGCAGCGAACCTTATTCAGTTCGAAGACTTCCTGCAAGTATGTCCATGCCTATATTCCTAATTAAACCTAATTTATTATGCGATAATGCACTGAAGCATCAATAAGAAAATAGAGATTTCCACCCAACTCGGATCTTTGTATTTTGGACCTTTACACATAGAATATATCTTAATGTATTTATATTATGTAAAATTGGTATAGGTACATCCTAATTAATCTAAAAAAATGTGTGCGTGTACTAGAGTACACACGTAAGAAGTGAAACTTCTTTATGTCCTTATTTTTCAAAAAATAATTTACTATATACAATATTAAAGAAATACGTTAGTCACACGCTCGTCGCTACCTACTTAAATATTTACACCGGCCGCTGCTGCAACTCGCTCGCTTCGCTCGCTCGGCTCGTGCGGTAGTTCAAAAGTTAACCTAAGATGCTCGTCGCTTCGCTCCTCGCTACCTATTTACATATTTACACCGGCTGCTGCTGCAACTCGCTCGCTTCGCTCGCTCGGCTCGTGCGGTAGTTCAAAAGTTAACCTAAGATGCTCGTCGCTTCGCTCCTCGCTACCTATTTGAATATTTACGCCGGCCACTGCCGCGACTCGCTCGCTTCGCTCGCTTGGCTCGTGCGGTAGTTCAAAAGTTAACCTAAGATGCTCGTCGCTTCGCTCCTCGCTACCTATTTAAATATTTACACCGGCCGCTGCTGCAACTCGCTCGCTTCGCTCGCTCGGCTCGTGCGGTAGTTCAAAAGTTAACCTAAGATGCTCGTCGCTTCGCTCCTCGCTACCTATTTAAATATTTACACCGGCCGCTACTGCAACTCGCTCGCTTCGCTCGCTCGGCTCGTGCGGTAGTTCAAAAGTTAACCTAAGATGCTCGTCGCTTCGCTCCTCGCTACCTATTTGAATATTTACGCCGGCCACTGCCGTTTTCAGCTTATAAAGGATTTCGACTTAGGCGGATTTTGATTGGACAGAGAGTTTGAGGTTTATTCTTATAAATTTTGAATTCATAAAATTATAATTGAACACCTGACACCAATCAAGCAAACACGTGTTTACGTGAGTCATAGATTTATTATCGTATACTCCTTAAATGTTTTCTAAGAAACAATAGTGTACTTTCATTGTCGGCACGTTCTTAAAGTCAATAACTTATTTTTGTTCGAACAATAGAGGTAATATGTTTTCTAAGAAACAATAGTGTACTTACATTGTCGGCACGTTCTTAAAGTCGGTAACTTATTTTTGTTCGAACAATAGATGTTTTCTAAGAAACAATAGTGTACTTTCATTGTCGGCACGTTCTTAAAGTCGGTAACTTATTTTTGTTCGAACAATAGATGTTTTCTAAGAAACAATAGTGTACTTTCATTGTCGGCACGTTCTTAAAGTCGGTAACTTATTTTTGTTCGAACAATAGAGGTAATAAATTCCTAATGATTAAGTTGTTAAGGTTGTACAATAAAACGTTGCTATTTTCGACATACAGAGCTCAAATTTAATTTTTCGAGTCATAGAGTGAAAATATTTACCAAAATGGCTTGGAGGGACTCGGTGATTATTTCGACTAACAGAGGGTAGAGATTTCAAGGTAATGGAGGTTTTGGTGTTTGAAGCGAAGGGAACAAAACATTTTTTCGAGATTTGGAGGTTTTTGACTTATCGAGGTTCGACTCAACGGGGTTCTACCGTATATATTATAATATGTGCGTCATTAATTTCTGACTGTTTCGAGATTTGGTGCAAAATAAAAAATAGTGTGTAAATAAAATTTGTAAAATTAAATGAACAAATGAAAGAAAATTAATTAATTATAGTAAAAAAAGCATAAAATAAAATATTCTATATTAAAACGTATATATAATAATATGTGCGTCATTAATTTCTGACTGTTTCGAAATTTGGTGCAAAATAAAATTTGTAAAAAATTAATAAAATAAAACAATTTAGTAAAGATCTATAGGCATATGTATGTATTTATACAAGATATGTATATATTTATACAGGGAACTTCTCAACGTGTTATCTATGAAATTATACTTTTACTCAATTGTTTAATTTTATTTACACACTGTTTTATTTTGCACCAAATCTCGAAACAGTCAGAAATTAATGACGCACATAGTAACTATATATACATATTAAGACAGAGGTTAAGCTTAAATAACTTGAAAAATAAATAACATGATCACGCCCACGTGTTGGTGTTTTAAAAAATTCAATCAAAAACTGAGAATAACTTTTAATATTTTAGAAAAATAAATATGTACCACAATCAACATTCAAATGTTAGAAAAAATTTATACCATAATTCCACCCACGTGTTAGTGTATATCTATACATATATTAATAAAATTTTAAAAAATTGAAAAATACAATCAAAAAGTGAGGTTAATTTTAAATAACTTAGAAAAATAAATACCATAATAACACCTAAGTATTAGAAAAAGAGATGTAATTACTTACTTTTTTTAGAAATTCACTGGAATTAGAATTAAAATAAACACTTAGATTTTGCTGATCACTTTAATGTAATATTACCACGTCACTATAGAGCGTTGGAAATTAATACGAGTGCAATAGAAAAACGGTCAAGTAAAGTGATAGGACGTACGTTAAAACGATACGCTATCCCTACTCCGCTGGAGAAAGTATACTTCGAATCACGCGTGGTAGGGATAAGAAAAAGTTGGCGCGTAACGCAAAAATGTCACGAGTACGGCGTAACGCAAAAATGTCACGCGCGCGGCGTAACGCAAAAATGTTACACAAAATTTTTTTCCACCCCCGATAAAGAAGTTTCACTTCAATAATTAATTATCCACACTTAAAAATAATGTAGGTAGTATCATGGACTAATAGAATCTAAAGTAAATATATTCTATATATAAAAAAAAATATATTCTATTAGTCCATGGTAGTATGTAAAATGTATTGTGTTCAATTTACATCGTCTTACAACACGATAATTGAAAACAACTTATTTTTTCGATATAACAGCATCAAAAATGAATTTGTTCTATTCAAAAATACAACGCTAAGAGAAGGAATTTTAAATTTCATTGTATGTATAATTTCAGACCAACCCGGTGATAGCGAAAATAAAGGTAACGCCCGTGTGAACCAAAATTGCAAAAATTCTTGTGCTTTCATTCGACTTTCTATCCTGACGATTTCTAAGCTTTCTTTGCCACTTTAACGCTATAATGCACTAATAATACCCATCTTGAGTCTCCGCACCTAATATTTCCACACTAGTTCTTCTTTCAATTTTAACTATGTACAATTGTACAATGTACATCTTTATTGATGTTTGCGTAGCTGAGTTCAATGGCACATTTTTCTTATAAATTTGCACTTTCGTAAATAAACAAAATTAAATTATTTGTAATACGTGTGATTGTTTCATCATGAGCACTATAGCATCGTTTTTACAACCATTGCACCTTTTTCTAAATGTTTACGTTGAGATTTAACTAACACCTTATTTTATACACAATTTAGTAAGTAGGTATGTGTTTTAAAAAGTATAATAATTATATTATATTTTATTATATTCAAGTTTTATGAATAACATTTATTTATAATTTGAATAGGAATAAGACTTAATCTGTAATCAGGTAATAGAAAATGGTCACTAAGGCCTATAACGGTTCATGTAATACGCATGTCATGCGCACAATACGTATACTTGCATCTTGCGTAGAACATAATATTTTAGAAAAAACATTCTACGGCCGCACGATAAACGCATGAATAGCGATTGACGCGACGTTGCCGCTCCGTCGATTGACAGGAGCATGCGAGTAACGTGCGTGTAACGTGCACTCAATATACATTATACACGCGTAAAAATTACGTGACTTTTTTTAAAAAATAATACAGCTTATGCATTATTTTGTTACCACTTTGTTTTTCAAGGCAACGGTGAAACTTTAAAAACAACTCAATAGGTTTTACTAAATATTTACAAAGCCTATATTAGCAGGTGGAGGTAATGCAACCAAGATATAATTTCAAAATATTTTTTTATTAATTTTCATATTCTAGATACCGGTGGTCTATTTCTATGGGCGCAGTCGTTATTTGTATTGGCTCAATTACTAACGGGCGGTTTACTGCACGTCAATGAACTGGATCCTATTCGTCGATACTTACCCTCTTATAACCGACCCCGTCGAGCCGGGAGGTATTCGGCTTTTCAGGTAAATTGTGTAAACTAGATCGAATAGTTTTCTTATTTTAAATAGTTATTTGAAATGATAGCTATTAAAGCCCTATTTTCGTTTTTCTTAAATAATAGATTTTTTAGATATACATAGATGATTAAAATTATATAATCCTTTCAATTTAATGTATTTAATTAAATTTGTTAAGTTTAATTATATGTTTATACATTCTCTGAAATTCCTAAACAACAAGTTATTTCTTTCCATGCAAAAATCGCAGGCTAAGCCGACGTTTGTAAGTATTATTGTAAATTGCAGATCAGAACACTTTTGTGTCACTGAATTAGCCAAGCAATGTATGCCAAAACTGCACAGTATTTAAGCTAATTTAATATAAGCAAGTATTCACATATATGTACCGCTTAATTGTTCTAATTCTTGTATGAAGCTATGATAAATTAAATAGTTACCAATTATTTATGTATTTTTAATGTTGTAGCACTTATGTTAGCTATTAGCCTTTATGCAAAAGATCGTATTTATCTATAAATTATCCTGATCTTTATCGTTAAATATTTATAGAATTTTATATTGAACTTTTTCAGGGTATCGCAACAGATCTTGTGGTACAAGTTGTTTTAATAGCAGAGTCAATGAGACTTCAAGCCATGATGGGCACCTACG
Organism: Colias philodice; assembly: GCF_061535455.1. Lineage (NCBI taxonomy): Eukaryota > Metazoa > Arthropoda > Insecta > Lepidoptera > Pieridae > Colias > Colias philodice. The sequence goes on from NC_143087.1 coordinate 4,446,542, forward strand.
GTATACAGACTCAAACGCCTCACGAAGTTGAACCAGTCCAGGTATTTACTTGCGAACTGTAATATCCAAATTTATATAATCTAGTATTTTTTCGAAAATTATTACATTTTTATTTTAATAAGGCGTGTATCGACATAAGCATTTGTTTATTAAGGTATTTCCAAACTAATTTGTAGTATTTATTAATTCTTATCAATATTATTAATAAGTTAATGAAATTTTTCAGATTTGTAGTTCTACTCAATTAGTACATGTTTACCGAGAGTTAGGAGTTTGTGGCAAATTAAAGCTGACAGGTCGACCAATCAGACCTGTGGGATCATTGGGAACCAGTAAAGTAAGTAACAACAAGAATTATAAAATTCTTCATGTATCCTATTTCTTTGATGCGATTAACATCAGTGGAAACTATTATTATTAGTATGTATATCTTAAATTTATACATTTTTATTTCACTTTAATTCGCACTATGGCAGCATTATTTTCCCAAAGATAAAGATTAAATTAGACTTCATAATTATTTTACAGATTTACAGAGTTTGCGGAATGACGGTATTATGCTATCCGCTAATATTTGAAGTGTCTGAATTTTACCTGTATCGAGACATGGCGTTGTTGATCGATGACATCAAGACAGAATTACAGTTTGTGGGAAAGTGAGTCCATTTTATATGCTATCGATTGCTTGTTATGGTAAAGTTTTTTTTTTGATAGAAATAGAAATAAAGTATTAATACTACAACAGAAATTGTATCATTCAAACTGATGTTCTTAATACCAACCAACATTTATAGAATTTATATTACTCCCATTTCTACATGACATACATACATAATTCATGCCCTAATAGAATTATTGATTAATCAATCAACCATCAATCTATATTTCTACTAGTGGTCCTCCCCGGCTTCGCCCGTGGTACCTACATGTTTAAACTATCCTATCTCTCAAGTTGGAGCGAACTGCACATGGTGTGCGAATTTTATTATAATCGGTTAAGTGGTTTAGGAGTCCATTGAGGACAAACATTGTGACACGAGATTTATATATATCTATATTTGTATAGATATTGGCGTCTATCGGGTCGTCCAACCGTCTGTCTGTTAGTGCGCGAGGAGCACATGCGGGACCCGCACTTCAAGCAGATGCTCGACCTGCTCGCTATGCTGAAGAAGGGCCACTGCGACGGGGTCAAAGTGCGCTTGGGACGGCTGCAGAATCTCATCTCTAGTTCTTGTATTGGTATGATGAAATTTGTAATTTTATTATTTATTTATTTATTTATTACTTATTTAGCCTTTTAAACTGGGTGAGGATGGTTTTTTTTTTTGACTGTATAATTTTCTTAGTGATTTTTATGTATAATCCTATAGAATATCTCTCAGCTCAGTGTGCCTTCTGGCAAAGGCCTCCTCCAGTAGTTTCCATTGTTTCCGGTCTTTGGCTACTCTCCTCCAATTGGGTCCCGCGGTAAGTTTAAGCTCATCTTCCCAGCGCATATGTTGACGTCCTCGACTTCTCTTGCCATCCCTTGGATACCAGTTAGTCACAATTTGGCTCCATTTTTCTTATCTAGATCTCAACATATGGCCGGTCCATCTCCATTTTTGGAGGTCTATTCTTTCCAGGATATCAGTCAGTTTTGTTTTCTCTCTTAATTGCAGGTTACTGATTCGATCTTGCCTTTTTGATCTTGTGATGCTCCGTTCCATGCTTCTCTGGCACTTTGCTAATTTTTCTCGATGGTATTGTAAGGGACCATGTTTCGCAGCCGTAGGTTATGCAAGGAAGGATACAGGTGTTGAATACTTTTCTTTTTATTGCCATGCTGTGATCTTTTGATTTTACAATTTCCTTCAGAGACTAAAATCTCTTCCATCCATTAGCAATCCTTTTATTTAGTTCCTTGGTTGTTTGGTCTCTTGGGGAGATTATCTGACCCAAGTAGCAATATTCGTCGACATATTCTATTTGTTGATCTTCGATTACAATGGGATCCATTACCGAGTTGGTCATCAGTTTTGTTTTTGTTATGTTCATTTTTAAACCCACTTTCGAGCTCTCTTTATTTAGAGATTTGATCATCTTCCCGAGTGTCTTTGGATTTTCTTCCAGAAGAACAAGATCATCCGCAAATCTTAAGTGGTTTAGTTTTCTTCCAGCTACGTTGAGGCCTAGGTGCTCCCAGTCCAGATTACGAAAGACGTTCTCCAGAACTGCTGAGAACAACTTCGGCGACATTGGGTCACCCTGTCTAACTCCTCTCTTGATTCTGAATTCTTTACCCAAGGCTTCCAATTGGATTTTTGCTTTGCTGTTTGAATATATATTCTTAATAATGTTGATATATGAAGCAGGTATACCTTGCCTTCGTAAGCTTTCCCATATTGCTTTATGACTAATACAATCAAATGCTTTAGCATAGTCTATAAAGGCTATGTATAATGTTTTGTTGAACTCATTATACTTTTCAATAATCTGTTTTAGTGTGTGGATGTGGTCTATTGTAGAAAAGTTACGTCTGAATCCAGCTTGCTCTATTGGTTGGCTTTCGTCTAATTTTGCGCTTATCCTGTCCAAAATGACCTTTGCGAAAATTTCGTACACATTCAACATTAAGCTTATAGGTCGGTAGTTACTGATGTCATCCTTTGCGCCTTTCTTATGTAGTAGGATTATATGTGAAGTTTCCCATTGTGTTGGTACATATCCAGATTTCGAAATTTGGTTGAACATCTTGGTAAGTATTGGTACTAGTTCTTCAATAGTGCCTCTTAACATCTCGTTCCTTATTTTGTCTGGTCCCGGAGCTTTCTCCATTTTTAAACTTTTTATTGCCTTTTCCACTTCACTCTTCAAAATATCGGGTTCCCTATCTGGCATGCTTTCTGCTGTTATACTTTGAGATGGTGGTAAATTAGGATGGTTGTGTGCGTCTTTGTTAGAGTAAAGTTCTTTATAGAACGTCGTGGCTAGTTCCTGTATACATTTCCTGTTTGTGATAGTATCTTCTTTTTTCCTTAGTTTGGGCACCCACTCTTTTCCTGATTCTCTCAGTTCTTTTAGAGCTTTTCTTACACCACCTGTTCTCATTACTTGTCTCTCTAACACTTCTAATCTCTTATTTTTGCGGTCTTTCCTCATATTTTTGTTGATTTGTTTGCTTATTTCTGTAATTATTTTTATGTTCTCTTTGTTTTTTCCTTGGGCCAGTAAGGATTTTTTGCGGTTAATTAGTTGGATGGTTTCATCGCTAAGCGGGTACTTGTTTTTGGTTTTGTTGGTATTAATAGTTGTAGCAAGTTTTTTTTTCCAATTTTCCATAATTTACTGTGATGTCGGTTTCATTTTCAAATGTTAGTTCTTTAAAACTATCTTTTATAGACATGCCAATTCTTTTGTAATTTTCCGTGGCGGTTAGGATTGAGTTATAAGTGGTAATGTTCTTCCGTCCTTTTTTTGGTGGTAATGCCAGAATTGTACTTCTGACCATCCGATGATCGATTTAATTGATTGTAATTTTATATCTAATAATAAAAATTGTCTTGCATTTTTTTTTAATTTACTTCGTATTTTGATACTGTCTATCGCGTGTTTTATCGTGCACTAGCTGTTGCCCGCGACTTCGTCCGCGATTCGGTCGTTTTTCGTCATTCGTCGTTTAAAAAAAATACGTGACACTTTATTTTTGAATGTTCTTAATTGTCTCTTATAAAATTTAACTACATTAAAATTGAATACTCTGATAAGAAAATCTTAAAATCATCGAAAATCATAGACATCGAATATCTGAGGAAAACATGAATGAATGTGATTTAAATTCTACATTTCTTAGTAATTAAAATAATAATCTAAATTAAATGTAGATTAACAGTTTGAGCGCACCATTATAGAATATTTACCTAAGTAATAAATTACGTTAGTTTACATTGTAACTTTACTAAAAACACGATGACTTTCTTTCGCGCTCGGTACCACAAACTAAACATGTTTGTGGTAAGTGGCCCGCGTCACTTTACCCCCCACGAGTTCCCCTCCGTTGCTATGCGAAAATACATTCGTCGCCCTACTGTAGGAAAAATTGTAATACTGCGGCCTGGGCGTTATAACACGCTCAGGGAATTCCTGAGTGCTGATAGACTTCCGTCTATCGGCATTTATACCAATTTTATATTAATATCACCATCTTGAGGAAAAGCTTCTAATGTCGATTTAAAACGCATATATACGGATTAACCTGATGAATTAACATGTTCTAAAATTGTGAAATGAGTTCAGTTTTAAATTCGAGAAATATTGATTTCTTGTATTCGATTATTCGTCGTAGTCGAATACAAAATATATTTAAAGAAACTTAGGTTGGCCTTCAGGCAAAAGGGATCCTATCAAATGATAAACTTGACCTTGTATCTTAAAAGTAAGAATGAAAGGAGCATCTAATAATTGTTGAGCACCAAAGGATCATTTAAAACGCAATACTATAAGAGCTAATATTGTCTAAGAACTGTTTAGATTGCACATGTTCCTCTAAAACTTAAAAGTAGTGATTTCAAAGGTTCCGGCGTATCTTCAAACGAAAGCCGACTCCTTACTCCACTTTAAAGCATTACAAAAAGAACATACTACGTTAATATCGCCTATACAGAAGATGATCTGTAATCAGTTGTGAGGTTATAAGCAAACCCACTTTTATATTATTTTGTCGGACCACACCACCGAATTTGTAGATTGATCTTCTATGTTTACCTCTAAGTCATTAAGACTATGTCGAAATCTGTTTGCAATAAGACGGGCCTCTCGCTATTCGTCCGTTTAAAGAGACCAATAGTTTCAATTCTTAATCTTTCATTAAACAAACTTATTAATCGTTCTTGTCTCAAATAATGGTAATATTCGCGTCCCTACTCTAGTCATTGCTTATGCTCATGTTCATCTTCGAGAGATCGAATAATATTATGGTGCACCCTATTATTTGTCAAACGGTCTTCATATTGAGTAAAAGTTTCAGAATTCTCGAGATAAAATATGACGATCGTGATCAGCTGTGAGACGTAATTCCCTCTCAGTGAGGGTTTCGGTCTCACGGGATAGTACAATATGCCATTTGCGATCAGCTGTGAGACGTTATATATACCCTCAGTGAAGGTTTCGGTCTCACAGGATAGTACATGCCGTTCGCGGTCAGCTGTGAGCCGCAATTCTCGTTGTGAAGCGGTTTCAGGTTCGGCATAACACATGTTGTTTTCGGTCAATAGTAAGCCTCTTATCTCTAACGATCCTTGAGAACTCTTATTTCTCATTTTCTTAACTTTGCTCGAATTTCGATATATAAAGATTTTTTAGGTGGCACTGATGCGGGTGAATAAAAATTAAAACGGACTAAGAGTGTTATAATCTCAATCATCATCATCAATACATATAATAAAATTGTGGAAAAGTGATGTCTGTACAATTAAAATATGTAGAAAAAAATTAGCAGGTGTTATTATTATCGAGAAATCAAGAGAAACCATTTTTTTCTCTTAAAAGCTCCCCCCTCCCACTTCCCGAACTCCGATTGACCGTAATTTATTTTTCCTTACATGTTTATCATATCCTTTTCTAATGGGTTTCATCCTACTGCGATTTTTTTTTGTTTCAAAAATTATCTACCCTGGTGTATAGGTAAATTTTCCACATAAAATGTCCTTTAAATTATGTCGTATTATATTTTTAGCCCCCGACGCAAAAAGACTGGTGTTATGTGTTTGACCGCTATGTATTTCTGTGTGTGTGTGTGTGTCTGTCTATGGCACCGTAGCTGGCTAACAGGTAAACCGAATTAGATGCGGTTTTTTTTGTTAGGCAGAATATTTTCCGACGCTGGTTCTTAGATAAAGTGTATCAAAATTGGTTCATCCACTTATTATACCTACATAGGGGTAAAAGTGGGAATGAAAAAAATGAAAGTTATAATTTATTTTTAAAGATCGTCGGGAAGTTTATGAAATTATTTATTCCTTTTTCTATACACTTTTCTTCGTCTAAACGGTTTAGTTACGTGCTCTCTCTCTCTTCAGCCTTTAGTTACGTGCGTGAGACAGGAAAGATCTAATTTGGATTTGTTTCTGGATTTGATAAAAACTGAGTATCGATTAAGCTGATCAGTGGCTACTGGCTACACCATAGATTATTAAAAACATCCGTTTAAGAAAGGAAGGAAATAGAATTTGCTCCTCTCCCCCCCCCTGGTTCCTAAAAAATAATATGACATAATTTAAAAGAAATTTTACGTAGAATTAGTTAGGCATTTCTTTTTTGATTTTCGATATTATATACTAATCATAATTTTTAATTACAATATGTAGTAACTATTTGGTATAGGTTAGGCATTTCATTTCTTGATTTTCTTTAATAATTTGGTACGTAAGTTTTTTAGCTCAGTTTAGTAAGAAATTTTAATAACAATTCTTTTAATTATTTATGGTAGTACAACAGTACAGTATGGTTGTACGTATTTACTCAATAATTGTATGTTAAGTAGTAATTCAGCATGGGCGTAGCCACGGTGGGGCTGGGTGGGGCGCTTACCCTGGCTTTGATCTGGTAGGTACTAATTGTGAAGGGGAGTGGGCGTGGGCGTGGGATTGGGACTGAACGTGGCATATGGCGTGGGAGTGCGAGTGGGCGCGGGAGTGGGAGCATGAAAATAAAAATGATTTTTTATTGTTGCCCCACCCTGAGCCCATGCATAGGTCCCATAGTCACTATTCCACGCGAACGAAGTCGCGGGGACAGCTAGTAGACAAATATAATCAGAAAGCTTTGAACTCCTAAGCTCAACCATAAAAGATAGACATTTATGATGTCGGGAGATATTTTTTATATAATATGGAGAACATTTCTTTCATACTTGATTTCTGTGTAGCTTTAACCATTAAGATACACGCATTAAGAACGCACACGCGACGAAAGCTTAAAAATGGAGTTGCTGCTCTGCTCACGAATATGAAAAATAATTGTACCAAGTTTCGTTTAAATCCGTCGAGTAGTTTTTGTTTCTATAACGGTTATACAGACAGACAGACGGACAAACATTTTTGACGTCGATGTCGATCTCTAATCACCTCGTGATAGTTATTTAGGAAATATATTTCATGTGCAGAATTGACCTCTACAGATTTAATATAAGTAGGTATACATATATTTAGATTCCAATTTCCATGTAACGTTAAATTCGACTATATAATAACTAACAGACAACGCAGGTTACTCTCGTTTCCGTAAGTTGAGGCGGCTACATATTCGGTCCTAATAACATGACTTTTTGTGAACGAAACGACAGCGCGGTTTAATTCGATGGCAACACCATCAGAAAAAAGGAAATATTTTTAACTTTGAAAAAATATTATGATTTACACTATTAATACTATTTTAACATTAACACAAAATATAAGACTGTGAGTGTGTAAAAATAAATCCAGCTAGTTTCACATCACACTTATGTTTATAATTAGGTATACGACATGAAAATATATTAATTACCAAGCAATAATCATACAGATAAATACTGAACAAAAGTATTAACAGTCAAAGTATATTTTTACTAACAACATGTAAATGATGAAGGAATAATAATTATCAACGAACTAACCTTTTTGTATTAGAGTCCCGCCTCGTGATCGAATTATTAAAACACGAAGATTTTTAAAAATGTAACCAATGAACACAATCAATATTAGATTAACTGTAATGGTGTCTAGTTTGACTTAAAATAATATACATCTACCCTCACTTTTAAAAATGTAGTATATTCACACGAATTATATAAGCGCACCTTATAGGGAAGGGAAGATTTATTATGGGTTAATAAATAAATAACATAATTATATTTAAATTATTAATTTTTAACATTGTGTTCAGTAGTGTTAACATGTAAATTGATTTGATTTTTACGAAATCTCATAGATGGCGCTGAATCAAATTTGTCTTTATAGTACTAAGATTCATTAAACAGTTTCTCTGCCCAAATAACGTAAATGACGTAGTTTTTATAGTGTAAAGCTAGATAATAGCATGGCTTACTCAAAAACAACATTTAAACATGAGTCTTTAGATTGTACGCTGTCGTAGTTCACGGAATACGTAAGAAAAGTAAAGGTTCACAGCTCCTCCCCCGGAGGTGATAGCATGATAATATGTTTAAAAAAACCTCACACGACCTGTTAGTAATATTCATGCAAAATTTGAAGTCAATCTATGCAGTACTTTTCGAGATTAGCTCGGACAAACATACAGACAAACAGACAAACAGACAAACAGACAAACAGACAAACAGACAAAAATTCTAAAAACTATATTTTTGGCTTCTATATCGATTATAGATCATGGATTATGTATTCTTTTAAAAAAATATTCAATGTACAGTTTTGACTTTCCTACGATTTTATTATATGTATAGATAGCTGTTGCCCGCGACTTCGTCCGCGATTCGGTCGTTTTTCGTCATTCGTCGTTTAAAAAAAATACGTGACACTTTATTTTTGAATGTTCTTAATTGTCTCTTATAAAATTTAACTACATTAAAATTGAATACTCTGATAAGAAAATCTTAAAATCATCGAAAATCATAGACATCGAATATCTGAGGAAAACATGAATGAATGTGATTTAAATTCTACATTTCTTAGTAATTAAAATAATAATCTAAATTAAATGTAGATTAACAGTTTGAGCGCACCATTATAGAATATTTACCTAAGTAATAAATTACGTTAGTTTACATTGTAACTTTACTAAAAACACGATGACTTTCTTTCGCGCTCGGTACCACAAACTAAACATGTTTGTGGTAAGTGGCCCGCGTCACTTTACCCCCCACGAGTTCCCCTCCGTTGCTATGCGAAAATACATTCGTCGCCCTACTGTAGGAAAAATTGTAATACTGCGGCCTGGGCGTTATAACACGCTCAGGGAATTCCTGAGTGCTGATAGACTTCCGTCTATCGGCATTTATACCAATTTTATATTAATATCACCATCTTGAGGAAAAGCTTCTAATGTCGATTTAAAACGCATATATACGGATTAACCTGATGAATTAACATGTTCTAAAATTGTGAAATGAGTTCAGTTTTAAATTCGAGAAATATTGATTTCTTGTATTCGATTATTCGTCGTAGTCGAATACAAAATATATTTAAAGAAACTTAGGTTGGCCTTCAGGCAAAAGGGATCCTATCAAATGATAAACTTGACCTTGTATCTTAAAAGTAAGAATGAAAGGAGCATCTAATAATTGTTGAGCACCAAAGGATCATTTAAAACGCAATACTATAAGAGCTAATATTGTCTAAGAACTGTTTAGATTGCACATGTTCCTCTAAAACTTAAAAGTAGTGATTTCAAAGGTTCCGGCGTATCTTCAAACGAAAGCCGACTCCTTACTCCACTTTAAAGCATTACAAAAAGAACATACTACGTTAATATCGCCTATACAGAAGATGATCTGTAATCAGTTGTGAGGTTATAAGCAAACCCACTTTTATATTATTTTGTCGGACCACACCACCGAATTTGTAGATTGATCTTCTATGTTTACCTCTAAGTCATTAAGACTATGTCGAAATCTGTTTGCAATAAGACGGGCCTCTCGCTATTCGTCCGTTTAAAGAGACCAATAGTTTCAATTCTTAATCTTTCATTAAACAAACTTATTAATCGTTCTTGTCTCAAATAATGGTAATATTCGCGTCCCTACTCTAGTCATTGCTTATGCTCATGTTCATCTTCGAGAGATCGAATAATATTATGGTGCACCCTATTATTTGTCAAACGGTCTTCATATTGAGTAAAAGTTTCAGAATTCTCGAGATAAAATATGACGATCGTGATCAGCTGTGAGACGTAATTCCCTCTCAGTGAGGGTTTCGGTCTCACGGGATAGTACAATATGCCATTTGCGATCAGCTGTGAGACGTTATATATACCCTCAGTGAAGGTTTCGGTCTCACAGGATAGTACATGCCGTTCGCGGTCAGCTGTGAGCCGCAATTCTCGTTGTGAAGCGGTTTCAGGTTCGGCATAACACATGTTGTTTTCGGTCAATAGTAAGCCTCTTATCTCTAACGATCCTTGAGAACTCTTATTTCTCATTTTCTTAACTTTGCTCGAATTTCGATATATAAAGATTTTTTAGGTGGCACTGATGCGGGTGAATAAAAATTAAAACGGACTAAGAGTGTTATAATCTCAATCATCATCATCAATACATATAATAAAATTGTGGAAAAGTGATGTCTGTACAATTAAAATATGTAGAAAAAAATTAGCAGGTGTTATTATTATCGAGAAATCAAGAGAAACCATTTTTTTCTCTTAAAAGCTCCCCCCTCCCACTTCCCGAACTCCGATTGACCGTAATTTATTTTTCCTTACATGTTTATCATATCCTTTTCTAATGGGTTTCATCCTACTGCGATTTTTTTTTGTTTCAAAAATTATCTACCCTGGTGTATAGGTAAATTTTCCACATAAAATGTCCTTTAAATTATGTCGTATTATATTTTTAGCCCCCGACGCAAAAAGACTGGTGTTATGTGTTTGACCGCTATGTATTTCTGTGTGTGTGTGTGTGTCTGTCTATGGCACCGTAGCTGGCTAACAGGTAAACCGAATTAGATGCGGTTTTTTTTGTTAGGCAGAATATTTTCCGACGCTGGTTCTTAGATAAAGTGTATCAAAATTGGTTCATCCACTTATTATACCTACATAGGGGTAAAAGTGGGAATGAAAAAAATGAAAGTTATAATTTATTTTTAAAGATCGTCGGGAAGTTTATGAAATTATTTATTCCTTTTTCTATACACTTTTCTTCGTCTAAACGGTTTAGTTACGTGCTCTCTCTCTCTTCAGCCTTTAGTTACGTGCGTGAGACAGGAAAGATCTAATTTGGATTTGTTTCTGGATTTGATAAAAACTGAGTATCGATTAAGCTGATCAGTGGCTACTGGCTACACCATAGATTATTAAAAACATCCGTTTAAGAAAGGAAGGAAATAGAATTTGCTCCTCTCCCCCCCCCTGGTTCCTAAAAAATAATATGACATAATTTAAAAGAAATTTTACGTAG